>NW_023461631.1:18285-20716 GCF_013731165.1 Rhagoletis pomonella
TGAATCACTTTTTTTATCAATACATCGATATTTAATTAAAAAAAAAAAAAGTTAAATACAATGCCGGTTTTTATTGTTTCTCGTTTTCAGTGCTTTTTTTTGGGCATTTTTTGTTGTGTGGCAGCACCGACATTGTAGTACAATTGGTTTACAAAGCAAAAAGTGAGGTTGAAGTTGACATTTTTTGCAACTTAAAATTCAATTTTCATAAAAACTATAAGCCTCCGGAGGGTGGGGTTTTCAGATTTACAATCACAAAAAGCCGCTCTAAACCCCCTCATTTTTGTTTTAAAAGCCGGGTTCCGTATTGGAAAATTTTCCCAAAGCAACCCTGTGATCTTCCAAAATTTCCACGATTCGAACATGGTTTAATGAGAAAAAGTGGCAACATTGCTTTTCGCGTATACAGTGGCTAGCTGCGTTTCAGTGATCGCCGATCGAAATTTCATTTCTTATTTTACATTATTTGGATAAATAAAAGTTACGCAAATTCAACATCGATGTAATGCTGATAGAAATCTGGATCAATTTGTGATAAGCTCTGTGAGTGAGGAAAATTTAAGTAAGTGAGGAAATTTTAATTGACAGCACGGACAAATGAATATATACACAAACAAATGTTCGGTTATGGTTAAAACAATTCAAGTTTTTGTATTGAATTTTTGGTTTAAAATTTGTTTTTTCCTTTTCAATAGGGTTTTTTCACATTATCTTCTGCGTGAGAATTGATCGTAATAGATATGGACCTGAATAAGCGACTGGAACACGGCTGTAATGTGTATATTTACTGAGGATTAAAACGGCATGACGGTCGACTCAAGCGGTTTGTCAAACTTAAGAGCTAAATAAATCACACAAGCTGCTGATTAAACCTACTTTAGTATTTTCCCATACACTTTTTTGTAGATGAAAAATAAATTTCAACTTAAATATCGATATTTCGGTTAAAGTATCGATGTCTTCAATATATCGACCTAGGAATATCGATTCAAAAAATCGATTATCGTGCCATAAAATATCGATATTCAGGATAATCGATACGATATCGAGCATTCTTAGGCGAGACCATGATACAAAAGAGAAGGTAGTTTAATTTAATGACATTCGTTGTTGTTGTTAACCATTTGACTTTTAATAAAATTATGACATTTCATCAAATTCATGCTACCTGATCACTAGAAGAAATATTTTTTTTAAGCAGAAGATTTTATCAGTACATTCAAAGATGCGGAACATGATGAACTAGAAAATTATGCCGGCTACATGATTTCGACAATGGGGTTGACGACGAGGTTTCAGAAAGCATGAAGAACGTGTATACTTACATATCGTCGCTTAAAGTACAAAACCGCGTATCGTCGTTCTGCAAAACCGCGTAACTGACATTTTTTGCCAAAAATTGGATTTGCTCACACAAGCTCTTGGCTCAAGCCTTATCCAGTCGTCCTGAAATGCGATTTCTTTATAAAAAAAGAGAGCCATTTTGAAATATGAGTGTCTTTACTCTCTACAAAATAATTTATGCAACCTCACATACGCAGTTGTGCATTTTGTTGATACACGGTTTTGTAATTTAAGCGACGATCTGTTAGTTGTTTATCGAAGGGCGGTCTGTTCAAACCGACTTAAGGTGTTTTGCATAAATTAAAAATTTGTGAAATTTAATGATGATGCGCTAATCACAAAGCCTAATTTTTTGCAAAATCTTATGAGAAATTTAAAGGTAAATTTGAAACGGAATATAAAAAGTTTTCATTTGGGAAGAACATTTCTTAGAATTCGATTTTTAAATCGCAAGATTGCATTCAAAATAAGAAAACAAAAAAATAACAGAGTAATGCGCGCGTGGTTTTATTACAAAATGAAAAGAACAATTACGATGAAGTCTCCTTTAACAGTTTACATTTTAAATATTTTTAATAATAATAAAATTATAGTTTAAAAACTAAAACCTCCCTATTATAATTGCCATTCGTACTGTCATCAGGTATGTAACTTGAGAATAGAAATCGCTGCATCTTTCAGGCGCATCAATATTACATAGTTACATCCCGAGCTAAAAGAAAGGAAGGTAAAAAAAGGTGCCAACCACGTAAGTAAAAAAAAGTACCAAGCACTGATAATGGTTTTTGATTTGAAATGTTATTACATTGGTATAAATACGGGAAAGAAAATACTCCGATTTATTGTTTTAATATTATAAAAGTGGCAAGCCCGTTGAGTATACTCACAATTTATGAAACTTCAAAAAATTTTATTATCCGTCAAAATTTGTTTATTGAACCTACCTTCTTTTTTGTATCATGGGCGAGACCATGATTCAATTAGGCTATCTGCACACTTGTCTTCCAATCATAGTTTCGTTTTCGTCTCTCCCTGAAATTTTGAGCCGAGCCAAGAATGATAGAATACAAGATTGCGCCGTCCTGGC
>NW_023461631.1:20816-22420 GCF_013731165.1 Rhagoletis pomonella
AGCGGGATTGATTAGTTAACTTGCTAATGGAGGCTGCTTGGAGCAGAGTCAAAATCATTGTGAGGAAATGCTGTTAATGTAATAATAAAGAAACATTTCGGGAACGGCTTTGCCGTGCCCTATGTACACAAAATGCAGCGATTCGTCCCAGCGCTACACTTGCATCTTGCATCTTGACGGCTGTCGCAATTTAACACACAGCACTTCATTTTACTAGTTTCTATGCAGTCTTCAACTCAAAAATCACTCACAAATTGCAAATTAACACAATTTAAACTGATTTTTCACATATAATTAAATTTCTCTTGCGCTGATTTGTAAACAAAGGTTTGTTTACAAGTTACCACAACTGTCAAAATCGGCAAAACCAAAGTAGCGGTACCACTGACGGCGCCACCTCTGTTCGCTGCACCGTGGTTAATATGTATACGTTGCCATCTCCGTACAGCTCACTTCACCCCGCCTAGCACACTCGCGTGCTCGCAGTTTGCCCGCGACGTCGACTGCGTGCACCTCTGCTGTGCATCCCTATGTTAGAGCAAGCGCAGCAGTATGTATCAGCGCAATGCGCTAGCGAAATTTGCGTTATACGTGACGGAGTGGCATCCATCGTAACACAGCAAAAAAATAGATGGCATCTTTATCAGCGAATATAATTTTTACACGCATTTCTAATTTTTACGCGCTAACTAATAATCGTTTGGATCTGCCTGGTGGATGAAAAGTATTTGTAAGTTTATTATAATTGTGTGTATGTTTTCATAATTTAAAATTAACATATATATATATATACTAGCAGACCCGGCGAACTTCGTCCCGCCCAAAATTAATTTTTTGTATTGAAACATTTTGGTACAACATTTTCACCAACAGTTCCCGTCCATGATTTTCAGTGACGCGTTTATCCTCTAATATTACGGTTTGGTGGTTGTCGGAAGGCATATTTCCATTACCATCTTAAATAACCTAGCAAAATTGTATATGCATACAAAGATACGTATTAGCTTCAGTACCATTTGAAAGGCGCCACACCCCCCTTATAAAATAGCCACAATTTTTCCTAAGAGTATGGGAGTGATTTCTCATATCTCCATACCATGTTCAAGTACTCTACCATGAACACTTCCAGAGATATGCAGTGTGAAATATTCGGTTTGCATTGGAGGTGCTACGCCCCTTTTTCTTCAAATTTTTCTTCTTTCAAATTTTTCTTCATGACTATGCGTTTGATTTTATATGTCTTGGACATACCAAGTTCCAGTACTCTACTATGAACACTTGCAGAGATATAAAGTGTGAAAAATTTGGTTTGTATGGGAGGTGCCACGTCCCCTTCACTTAGCGGTATGAAACATACTTTACACCCTATTGTCATACCTACGAAATATACACAAAAAATTTCATTCAAATCGGTTACGCCGTTTCGGAGGAAATCGACCACAAACACCGTGACACGATATTTTTATATATTAGATTTTTCATACAAAAATACCAAAAGATCTAAAAGAAAAAATAGAGAAAATTATTTTAGGATAGGGACACCCTAATCGCCAAATTCCTGTACTCTATCGTGAACACTTCCAGAGGTATGCAGTATGAAAAAA
>NW_023461631.1:22430-22718 GCF_013731165.1 Rhagoletis pomonella
TTTGTATGGAAGGTGCCACGCCCCCTTTTCCAATAACCACAATTTTTCTCCATGAGTATGCGATTGGTTTGATATATCTCCATGCCAAGTTAGAGTACTCTACCTGAACACTTCCAGAGATATGCGGTATGAAAAATTCGATTTGTATGGGAGGTGCCACGCCCCCTTTTCCAATAACCACCATTTTTCTCCATGAGTATGCGATTGGTTTGATATATCTCCATGCCAAGTTAGAGTACTATACCTGAACACTTCCAGAGATATGCAGTATGATAAATTCGGTTTGTA
>NW_023461631.1:22728-24348 GCF_013731165.1 Rhagoletis pomonella
TATGATAAATTCGGTTTGTATGGAAGGTGCCACGCCCCCTTTTCCAACAACCACAATTTTTCTCCATGAGTATGCGATTGGTTTGATATATCTCCATGCCAAGTTAGAGTACTCTACCATGAACAATTCCAGAGATATATAGTATGAAAAAATCGGTTTGTATGGGAGGTGCCACGCCCCTTTTTCCAATAACCACAATTTTTCTCCATGAGTATGCCATTGGTTTGATATATCTCCACACCAAGTTAGAGTACTCTACCATGAACACTTCCAGAGATATGCAGTATAAAAAAATCGGTTTGTATGGGTGGCGCCACGCCCTCTTTTCCAATAACCACAATTTTTCTCCATGAGTATGCGATTGGTTTGATATATCTCCATACCAAGTTAGAGTATTCTACCATGAACACTTCCAGAGATATACGGTATAAAAAAATCGGTTTGTATGGGAGGTGCCACGCCCCCTGAACCTAGCGATATGAAATATACTTTACATCCGATTCTCATACCTACCAAATATACACAAAAAATTTCATAAAGATCGGTCCAGCCGTTTCGGAGGAGTTCGACCACTAACACCGTGACACGAGATTTTTATATATTAGATATATATGTATATTTCTAGGATTCTCGCAATGACTTCAAGAGGGAAAAGCGATGTGTGGTTGCATTTTTCCGAAGAACAGCAAAAAAAAAGTAAAGCACTTGCTGTGCGGCCAGCATTTATCTGCGACCAACAAATCGACGTGCGGCCTAATTCGCCACCTAAATAAAAAGAATCCTACACAGAGAATATCAAGACATCCAGCCAAGGAATCGGGTAATACTAACAACGAGTAGCAATATGCTGCAACAACTACAGGTGTATCCTGCAACACTTCGCCACCCGCAAATTCTACACCGCCACTTGAACTTTCAACGCCGCATACTGCCACTTCTATACCGCCACCTGCTACTTCTGCACCGCCACTTGAATCTTCTGCGCCACGTAACGCCACTTCTACGCCACGACCTACAGGCATAGTGTTAGTGCGCGCTTTTGCATTGAAAACTAAATAAATAAAGTGAAAATTGTAGTGAGAATCGACACGAGAAAAGAAAAAAAATATAGAAAACACCTTTTTATTTTAAGTAATTTGTTGTTAAAGTGCGAAATTCACCAAACAGGTTGATACAATTGCAGCGATGCTATCATCCAAAAAGTGCGGAAATAGATAAATATGAACAAATCACATGTGAACTTTGAAAAGATTGGTCATTTATGCAAATATAAGTGATCACTGCATTTTTATATCAAAATTGCTGGCGGAAGTTTAAGCCATTTAAACAACAAATTACTTAAATACTAGTATTAAAAAGGTGAAAATTGTGAAAATTCATGTAATAATCATGTAATAATGTTTGTTTAAGCATCTTCGTAAAGTTCCATACGACAACTCGTTATAGTGTCGATGGACAATAAAAACAAGTGTGGGTGAACTTTTTTTTTTGATCCCATTTGGACACGACAGCCCGGAGTCATTGGGAAAAATCGAGGCATCCAACAGAGGCAGGAAACCTCCAAATATTGGGAAACGCTTCAACTGCGAGCAAGGACGGTGAGTATTGTATGAAAAAAAA
>NW_023461632.1:0-16655 GCF_013731165.1 Rhagoletis pomonella
TTGTTTAAATTGTGAAAATCTTTGCGAAACTTGTTACTCGAGTGTTTTTGTGGTCGCTGATCACGAATGTGAAGTTAAATCTTGAGAAGTCTTAAATCTAAGATAGCAGCGGGATGATTAGAAAACGCATTTCACCTTCAAATGACCTTGAACCTGACGTGATGGAGGTTAACAGACCCCAAATTCGAAAAACCTATGTATATGAATATTTAGCTTTATTCAATAAAATGTTCCCGATTTGACCTTCAAATGACCTTGAACCTGACGTAATGGAGGCTAAGGGAACTCGGATTCGCATTCAGCGTGTCAAATAACATAGAGAAATATGGGTTTGGTTTAATAAGCAAAAAAATTTTTTTTTTTGTAAACCAGTGTTATTCTTAGTTTGACCTTGAGATAACCTTAGCATGACCTCGAGATGACTTTGAAGAATCAAGAGATCCCTATATTAGGATTCAGCGAGTCGAAAAACCTATGTATATGAATTTTTAGCTTTATTCAATAAATTTTCCCCTATTTGACCTTCAAATGACCTCGAACCGGTCATTATAGAGGTAAAAGGACCTCGGATTCGGGTTCAGCGAGTCGAAAACTCCATATGTATGAATTGTCAGGTTTATTCAATGAATTTTTCCCTACTTGACCTTCAACTGACCACGAACCTGACGTGATGGAGACTAACGGACTTCGGATTCGCATTCAACATGTCGAATAACATAGGGATATATTGGTTTGGTTTAATATGCATAAACTTTTTTTTTTTTGTAAACCTGTGTTATTGATGTTATTAACCCGCCTCCTTTGATTAACAAATATGAAACTTAAATTATGGAGTAGGAAGTTGCCGCAACAAATACAAATTCATTTAACTTCTTATAGTAATGAAAATACTGAAGAAATTATTTTACTTGCAGATAAATTATTTGATTTGATAAATAAACCTCAATCTTATAATGGCCTTATTCATAAAAAATAAAGTAGATAGGGACAGAGACAGAAGTCGTTCTATATCGAGCTAGAAACGATATTAATCAAAATATTTGTTGGTATCATAGAAAATTTAAAAATAATGCTTTGAAAGGCATTCAACCTTGTAATTTTAACAAAAATAAAAACAAAGAAAATTCGAATGTTTTAAACTAGATCGCTCCATTGTGACGGTGGCTAATAATGTGAATGAAGTTAAACAATCTCGCCGCCTATTTATTTATGATAAATCCAATAAATTAAATTTTTTAATCGATACTGGTGCAAGCGTTTCGGTCATTCCTTCTTCAAAATTCAAATCACATAAAAGAAATTCAGATATTCCCTGTGGGGAAAATCTCTAGTTCTGAACTGGTGCGCTTCTAGTATATTTAGACCCAGTACTGGTTCGCGATAAATCTCTTTTGCATGCAAGCAACTGGCGTATTTAACATGGCGATGTCCTAGGAAGTGTCAATTGCCCCCGCTGCATCCCTTTTTCGATAGTTCCGAACTAGTCCTAAATTCTATAGTTCCGAACCAGTTATAAAATCGACAGACGAAAGAAAAAAGTATCATGATTTTTCAATCTTTTTGGTTCTTCCCTGTGTGCGATTTTAAGTTATTTTGGAAGAAATGTGTTTTCAATTTGAAATTAAATTTGTTTGAATGATTGTAAGAAATGTACGTTTACATACCTTTAGCTGTAGCTGAGTTTACCGAGGTGCTCGCTGTTATTTCTTAGATTCCAGACGGTCCCAAGAGGTTGAAATGTTAACACAAAATTTAGTTTTGTGTTACCAAGCTATGAAAAAGCATCTGCGAAGCACAGAATAGAAGCGTATTTGAACGAAAAAGCCGCCGAACACATATCTATGTAAAGTAAACAAGCCCCCCGCTGCATCCCTTATTCGATATTTCCGAACTAGTTCTAAATTCGACAAATAAGATCTAGTTCGTTCTGCATCCCGTTTTCTATAGTTCCGAACCATTTCTAAATTCGTCACTTTAGATATAGATTTCTAGTGAAAAAAACTGAAAAAATTAGTTTTTAAAAGTACCACTTTTCGCCGATTTTGGCCTGGTGGGGATCTAGTTCCTATCGGTCTAGTTCCTTTTTGACGATAAAGATCTAGTACGGAACTACAAATTTGGTTCACCAGTTCGGGGTTTCCCTGCAGGGTTAATTTGACTGCAGCTAACGGTTCTTCTATTAAAACTTATGCTACAAAACTTTTAAAAATTTATCTAAGTTTAAGGCGTGATCTTGAATTCCTTTTCATATTAGCGGATATTTCAACACCAATCATAGGCGCTAACTTTTTAAAGAAATTTGGTATATTAGTTGATATTAAACATAGATAAATTACTGATTCAACAACAGAATTGAAAGTTTCTGGATCATCTGGTTTTTGCGATATATTTTCAATAAGTATACCAATTACTGAAAATAAATTTTCTAAACTTTTAAATGATTTTCCTTCAATTACTTGTGAACCAGATTACACTAAACCAGTGCAACACCAAACGGTCCACAGAGTTGAAACAAAAGGAGTGCTACCTTTCTCTAAACCACGTCACTTGATCCAATTAAATTCAAAATAGCAAAAACAGAATTTGAATTTTTAGTTAAAACGGGTATATGTAGACCTTCACACTCTCACATTGCATCTCATTTACATCTAGTTCCTAAAAAAGAACCAAATAATTGGAGACCTTGTGGAGATTATAGAAGACTTAATTGCATTACTATTCCAGATCGTTATTCGTTACCTCACATTCATGATTTGACTATTGATTTAAAAAATAAACACATTTTTTCCAACATTGATCTTGTTCGTGCGTATCATCAAATACCATAAAACAGCAATTACTACACCGTTTGGAATGTTTGAGTTCGTACGGATGGCTTTTGGACTACGAAATAGTGCACAAACATTTCAACGTTTTATTAAGGAAGTATTTTCAGGTTTAGAATTTGTGTTTGTCTATATTGACGATATTCTTGTTGCAAGTTATAATGAAGATCAACATATTGCGCATTTAAAATATGTATTTGAAAGACTTGAAAAATATAGTTTGAATATTAAACCTAGTAAATGCATTTTTGGAGCAAATAAGTTAGATTTTCTAAGATATGAAATTTCAAGTGAAGGAATCAGACCTTCTGTCGAACGAGTTGAAGCAATAGTAAATTTTGAAAAACCACTTTCAATAAATAAATTACAAAAATTTTTGGGAATGGTTAATTATTACCATAGATATGTTAAAATGTTAGCAGCAGAACTTAGTCCTCTGCACGAAATGTTAACATTAGCAACTAAAAATAAACTTAAACAATTAAATTAGACAGAAAATACAACTAGGGGTTTTGAAAATGTGAAGAAACTTTTTACACAGAAGATTTTACTCACTCATTTTGATAAAAATGGTAAATTATCACTTGCTGTCGATGCGTCGGTGCAGTTTTACAACAAATGAGTAATAACACTTTGGCACCACTTGCATATTTTTCAAGAAAATTATCTTCTACAGAAATTAATTACTCTACATTTGATAGAGAACTTTTAGCGATACAAAATTCAATTAAACATTTTAAACATTTTCTAGAAGGTAGAACATTCACTGTTTACACTGATCATAAACCTTTAACACATATTCTAAATTCTAAATCAGACAGATCACCTCGACACTTAGAGTACATTGCACAATTTACAGACGACATTCAATACATTTCTGATAAAGAAAACATAGTTGCTGATACCCTTTCACGTATTCCAGATGATTTTAGACCAAGACATAAATTTTCAAACGTTATTCGAGGAACAACAAAAAGATCAAACACTTTATGACATAATATCTGCCCAAAATTCCAACAGTAATTTAAAAGAAATTAATATTCCAGTACTTAATCTTAATATTTGGTGTGATATTTCTAAATAACCTTTTAGACCATTTGTTCCGAATTCTATGAGAAAAATCATTTTTGATAAAATTCATTTTTTTTAACACATCCAAGTGTCAAAAATCTAAAATTTTTAAACATACTAAGACGCCTGTGCAAAAAATTGGCATTCCATCTGGACGATTTGAACATATTCATATGGATCTTGTTGGTACATTACCTGTGTAAAAAGAAAATCGCTACATTTTAACTATCATTGATAGACATATACGTTGGCCAGAAGCATATCCACTTAAGTGTATATCAGCAAATTCCATAGCAACAACATTTGTTCAAAATTACGTTCCTAGTTTTGGCATTCCTCTTTATATAACGGTAGATCAAGGATCACAATTTACATCAAAATTGTTTACAGAATTAACTATGTAAATTGTTAGGAGCACACAAAATTCATACGTCTCCATATCATCCCCAATCAAACGGGATGATTGAAAGATTTCATAGGACATTAAATACTGCTATTACTGCTTCGGAGCATTCTACCCACTGGTCTGAAATTGTTGCGTGGATATTATTAGCATTACGTACGTCTGTTAAAGAAGATTTAAAATGCTCTTCTGCAGAATTAGTTTATTGACAAACATTAAGATTATCGAGTGAATTAGTTGTTGCGAACATGAAGTGAATGAATACAGTTGAAGTGAAGTTGATAATACAGATGAAACTCTTTCTAAGCTAAGAAAATATTTTTCAAATGTTAGATCAAAGAGAAAGAGAGGGAGCTTCGGTGGGGCCACTCTGACTTATTCGGTTTAAGGGCTCACTGAAGTCTGCAGCGTCTGTTCACCAGTAGGTGCGGCTGCAAGCGGGTGTCTGCTTGGAGCAAGCGGCTCGCTATATAAACGTGTATTTGGTTGCGAAACCACCCCCGTCCCAGCAATGGGTTGTGCGCTGGGCTTGGGATCCGCCACGTAAAAACCACTTCCAGTGAAGAAGCAAGGCAAAGCCTCGGATGAGACCCCCCCTTATAATGACGACCACAGCAAATGTTTAAAGGACTACGATTTGAGGGCATGCACCTGGAATGTCCGGACCCTTAATGGGGAAGGTGCCTCTGCCCGGCTGGTTGATGTCCTCGTAAGGGCAAAAGCTGACATCACCGCCATCCAAGAAATGCGTTGGACGGGGCAAGGCAAAGAATGTCTGGGGCCTTGCGACGTCTACTACAGCTGCCATGTAAAGGAGCGCAAATTCGGAGTTGGATTTGTGGTGGGAGAGAGACTCCGTCGCCGAGTACTGGCGTTTACCCCGGTGGACGAACGTCTAGCCACAATCCGCATCAAAGCTAGATTTTTCAACATCTCGCTCATCTGCGCCCATGCCCCGACGGAAGAGAAGGATGAGACATCCAAGGATCTCTTCTATGAGCGCTTGGAGCGCACGTACGAGCGCTGCCCCCGTCATGATATCAAAATCGTGCTTGGCGACTTCAATGCCAGGGTGGGCAAAGATGGGATCTTTGGAACCACCGTCGGAAAATTCAGCCTCCACGACGAAACTTCCGACAACGGATTGAGGCTGATCGACTTCGCCGGGGCCCGAAACATGGTAGTATGCAGTACTAGGTTCAAGCATAAAAAGATCCATCAAGCTACGTGGCTGTCACCGGATCGAAAAACGAGAAACCAAATCGATCATGTTGTGATAGACGGAAGGCACGCTTCCAGTGTTTTAGATGTACTCCGAGGCCCAAACATCGACTCGGACCACTATCTTCTTGCAGCCAAGATACGCACCCGCCTCTGTGCAGCAAAAAATCTGCGCCCAAATATGCAAGGAAAGCTTAACGTCGAAAAGTTGCAATCACAACAGACAGCCAGCGCTTTCGCTACTCGACTCTCACACCTGCTCTCAGAGAGCACTCTTCAACAAACCGACATATGCGAGCAGTAGAACCACATTTCCCGCTCATTAAGTACCGCCGCCGAAGAAGTAGTCGGATTTCAGCGAGCCCGAAAGAACAACTGGTACGATGAGGAGTGTCAGGAAGCTGCAGAAAAAAAAGATGCCGCCTACAGGGCCACGCCGCGATCGGGCGCAATGCGCTATGTGGGACCGCTATAGGGATCTGAAGAGGGAAGCGAGACGTATTTGCCGCAATAAGAAGAGAGAGGTCGAAATACGTGAGTGCGAAGAGCTTGAAATGCTGGCCAACAGGAAGAATGCCAGAAAATTTTACCAGAGAGTTAGGCGACTTACGGAAGGTTTAAAGACCGGGGCGTACTCCTGTAAGAACAATAATGGCGACCTAGTAACTGAAGTCCAGAGCGTACTTAAATTATGGAAGGAACACTTTTCCGCCCTACTAAATGGAAGCAGCACGGAAAGTTGTGGAGAAGGAGAACCCGAGCCCGCAGTCTATGATGACGTAGTCGACGTTCCACCGCCTGACTATGACGAGGTACGTATAGCAAAAACGCGGCTGAAAACCAACAAGGCTATTGGAGCTGACAGCCTGCCAGCTGAGCTATTCAAGTTCGGCGGCGAGGAGTTGATAAGGTGCATGCATCAACTCTTGTGCAGAATATGGTCAGATGAACGCATGCCTGACGACTGGAATTTAAGTGTGCTGTGCCCAATCCACAAGAAAGGTGACCCCGCCATTCGCGCCAACTACCGCGGGATCAGCCCTCTAGGCATAGGTTACAAGGTCTTATCGAGCGTATTGTGTGAAAGACTGAAGCCCATCGTCAATGAACTGCTTGGGCCTTATCAGTGTGGCTTTAGACCTGGAAAATCCACCATAGACCAGGTATTCACAATACGCCAAATCTTGGAAAAGACCTCCGAGAAAAGGATCGACACTCACCACCTATTTGTCGACTTTAAAGCCGCCTTTGACAGCACTAAAAGGAGTTGCCTATATGCCGCTATGTCTGAATTTGGCATCCCCTCAAAACTTATACGGCTGTGTAAAATGACGTTGAGCAATACCACCAGCTTCGTCAGAATTGGGAAAGACCTCTCCGAGCCGTTCGCCACAAAACGGGGTTTCAGACAGGGCGACTCCCTTTCATGTGACTTCTTTAATCTGATGTTGGAGAAGATAATAAGAGGTGCAGAACTGAACCGCTCAGGAACAATTTACTACAAGAGCGTGCAATTGCTGGCTTATGCCGATAACATCGACATCATCGGTAACAAAAACCTCGAAGTCTGTTCTGCCTTTTACAAGTTGGATAGGGAAGCAAAGCGAATGGGTCTGGTGGTAAGCGAGGACAAGACGAAGTATCTCCTGTCATCAAACAAACAGTCAGCACATTCGCGCCTTGGCACCCACGTCACTGTTGACAGTTACAATTTCGAGAAAGTAGAGAATTTCGTTTACTTGGGAACCAGCATTAACACCGATAATAATGTCAGCATTGAAATCCAACGTAGAATCACTCTTGCCAACAAGTGCTACTTTGGACTGAGTAGGCAATTCAGGAGTAAAGTCCTCTCTCGACGTACGAAAACCACGCTCTATAAGACACTCATCATGCCCGTGCTGGTATATGGCGCAGAAGCATGGACAATGACAACATCCGATGATGCGGCTCTTGGGGTGTTTGAGAGAAAGATTTTGCGGAAGATTTACGGTCCTTTACGCGTTGGCGACGGCGAGTACCGCAGACGATGAACCGATGAGCTGTATGAGCTTTACAACGATATGGACATAGTGCAGCGAATTAAAATACAGCGGCTCCGCTGGCTTGGTCATGTCGTTCGAATGGACACCGACGCTCCAGCTCTGAAAGTATTCAACTCGGAACCCGCTGGTGGTAGCAGAGGAAGAGGGAGGCCCCCACTGCGATGGAAAGATCAGGTGGAGAAGGACTTGGCTTCACTTGGCGTTTCCAATTGGTGTCAGTTGGCACAGAGGAGAAACGACTGGCGTGCTTTGCTGAACTCGGCCAAAATCGCTTAGGCGGTTACAGCGCCAAAAAAGAAGAACAAGAAGAAGATCAAAGGTTGTACATCACAATAAAGAATACTCTTTTGTTCCTAAAAGTGTGGATACATGTGAGTACGTTTTTCTTAAAGTTATTCAGAAGTCAAATTCGCAATCACCTTATGAAGGACCATTTAAAATTATTTCGAAAATTGACAAAGTATTCAAAATTCAACATGGAAATATGATTAAAAGGGTTTCAATAGATTTACTCAAACCTGCAAATATAATTCTGATACAACAAAAAAATCAAAAAAATACAAAACAGAAAGTAACATTTAACATTAATTAATTCATTGTTTTACTGGAGGGGGAGTATATGTAGGGTATTTTACTTGTATGTTTTTATACTTGTTTAAATTCTTGATTTTCAGTTTATGGTTCTATGAATTTGTTTGTTGTTAAAAAGCATATATGTAATACTTCTATTAGGGCTCGTAAAATTATTCGACTATTCGACTAATCGGTTAACCGATTATTCGATTCGTAACCGTTCGCATGCTTATTAGTCGGTTAATGGTATTCGAATAGTCGCCCGCCTTCGATTATTCGAATAGTTGCTTTGCTTCGACTACTCGAGCATTGTAGCAAATCGAATTTCAGTAACCGAACTTTCATTGAAATTTCTTTGACAAATGAAAAAAAAATTTTTTAAATATATACATGCACACACATGTATGTATATTCAGATACAAAAATGAGCGGACGCAAAAGGAGCTGGGTTTGGGATTTTTTCGAAAAAACAGAGGACGAAAACAAAGTAACATGTTCCATATCTATGTGGTGCAGTTTTGTGCTACAACTCCTCCACATCCTCACTGAACAAGCATTTAACAAAAATCAATAACAAAAATTGCGAAAATGAGAGGTAGGTATTGCTTTAGCCATTGTCTCTAAAATATTTCGCAATAACATTTCAATAATTAGCGCACATTCTTGCAAAAAAAGTTTGCCTTAATTTTGCACATGCAATCTTATATATGTACTACGAATGTAACAAGACTTTTCATAAATGTATATGTATCTGTAAATGCAAAATAAAACTCGAACTTAAAATATTCGATTAACCGAAAATGAACGGTTAACCGAATAATCTAAAGTGAACGGTTATCCGAATAGTCGACAGCTTTCGACTACTCGAATATTGCTAACCGATTAACAGTAGTCGATTTCAGTCAGATTCGAATAATTCGGTTAATCGATTAACCGAATTGCCCGACCTCTAACTTCTATATTGGTAGTAAGCTAACATCTCAATGTGTAAGCATTCCGAAATCAAAGCGAGACAGTCTAGTACTGTTTTTGTCAATGTATTGTGTACTTGAGTGCCGTTTTTGTAAATGTGTCGTGTACATGTTTATTTATAAACGTATGTGTTCCTTTTCTTTCGTACGTGTTTATTGATATATCTGTACTGTAGTGTTTTCGGACGGTACTAGCTCTTACTGCCAATATAGGAGTATTACATATATGTTAAAAAGGAAATTTTTGATAATTAATAAACCAGCTTTCAAACAAGAAAGAAAATAAATTTTTAAATTGAATAATATATCATACGATATACTCGGTAACCACTTGATCGATTTGTACCTAACTAGGTTCAATTATGTCATTAAGTCTAACTCTGCATATTATCGGAAACGTTTGAAATCGGGTAAACATCCCTGCTTATATGGAAAGGTAGTTCAGGGAAAGTCTAAACGACGATATTTGATACCTGCACCGGGTATATAAAGTTCGGTTTCGCCCGAACCTATACTTGTTTCCTTGTTTTCTTTTTAAATTTGAACTCACCTGCATCCGGCCAACAAACATTGACGATAAATTTCCACCGATGATTTGCCTGTCAGTTGATGCCCTATTAAATATGTGTTGTGGGAAGAGTTTACAAAATAATGCGATAAAGGCTGGTCCATGTCGTCACATAAGTCAAATTTGTTAGGCGCCACAACGGGATTGTCGTCTGACATTAAGTACCTGCAAAATTTGAATAAAACAGTGTGAACTAAGTACAAAGTTTAAGAAAAGTTTTAATTTATGTATGAAGACGTATCCTATGTGGTGAATTTTTTAAAACATTCAAATGTAGGTACCTATATAATAATACTAATACGAGTAATAGTAATACAAGTAATAGTAATAACTAATGAACCCGCAGGGTCTTAAAACGCCATAATTTCAATTAGCTTTCTAAACAGGTGCCAACCCTATTAAAAAACCTAAACGGTGCTGCAAACAAAAAATCACGTAATACACCAAAAAAAAAACTTAGTGTAGGTTGTACTTATCTCTTAACAGCTTGACAATTTTTCATCCGAATTTAAAGATCAAACAAACAAAATATTCTTTTTTATTTTCTCTTTTATTTCAATATAGATTGACTAAAAGAAAAATACTGAAAATTTTGAAATTCCTGCACTTATTTTGTTTGTAAGGCATTGTGCTACTATGATAACACGGCCGCACCAAATTTTGACAAAGTTTTAAAGTATTATTTTTGTTTTTATTTAATTTTGGTTAGTTTTTTATAGTTCATTCTTTACCAACATCCGTATAAACACAAGTTTAAGGGCAGTGTCACACGATTGGGAACTAGCCGGAATTTGGTGCAAATCGTATCCCAATTGTGTGAATACCCAAATATTTATCTTCACCAATCATGAAAAATAATTAGTTGACATTTTTCAATACACTGTGCGCCGCCTCAGAACAGCGAATAGATTTTGTGAGAAGCTTTTTCAAGGCAGAAGTACAAACGGAGATTTGCTATTGCCTGCCGAGGGGCGACTGCTGTTAAGAAAAACAACTTTTTTCTATATTTTTTTTTGCGATGTTGCTTTGACCAGGGCTTGAACCCAGGCCCTGCGAGTGGTACCTCGCACTGCTAATCACTACACTTGGATTCAACATTTCGTATGAATGATTTTTATCTGACGATTTTTTTTTTGATGTTTAATAATAGTTGTGTTTTCGTATTCTCCAGCAAAAAATATCCAATAACTTGCCAGTAACCAAATTTGGGATAGTAAGCCAATATTTACTACCAATGAGAGAAATATGCAAGAAAGTACGAAAACGTAAAACCAGCAAGAAGTTGCAAGTTTTATGAACAGCTGATTAATTTGTTATTTTCCGACGCAGATTTCTAAGAAAAATAGTATTTCCCATCTTAGTATATATTAAAATATGTTTATTTTGTTAATTGCAAGTCTAAAAGCACCACAAACAATTCTTTTGGTAATGTGAATTGCATTAAGCATAGGGCTGCCAGACGTCCCGGTTTTCCCGGACATATCCCGGTTTCAGACTATTTCTCACGGTGTCCCGGTCCAACCTTAAAATGTCCCGGGTTTCGTATAAGTGTCCCGGTTTTCGATTTATATGCACAATTTTAATAAGAGCTCAAAAGTCACTACCGGTGTCATTTGTGATATAGTTACATCTCCAGATAGTTGGACTTTGCACAAGCAATATTTGATGATCGATATATCCACATACATACCTGTAAGTGCAAAGTGACTTCCTAATTAGCATCAGCTGTTTTTTATTTGTTTTGCTCGTTTGTTTTTCGTGTGGGTGTTAATTCCAATGTAAGTTTTCGCGACAAAGTTTATAGAATATAAAAATGTGTGTTTATAGTGTTTTGCTTACCCTTAGAAAATGCCAAAGAGAACCTATAAATTCCTTTCCGCTTACACAGAAGAGTACGTCATTTGTTTATATTTTTTGAAGTTATAGTACCTTAAAAGAGAGCCTCACTGAGTTGTCAACCACACCTTGTTTAATACACTTAATGTGGATCAATGTTTTTTTCTTATTTCATCTCAATAGACTAAGGAAAGAAATTTGCTCAATATAAGTACATATGTGCGTTAAATGACGTGCACAGAGTTTCAAAATTATATTAAGGAAAAGTCAGAAGTTTTGAAACAAGTTCACAACAACGAAAAATATGACTGATTTTTTAATGTTATCTTGTACTTAAATTTTTTTCATTAAACCTAGTGTACTAGTGGAGGATGGTTCCGTGCGCAGAAGTGGAAAACTTTTGACTGCCATTCACCTGGGAGTGGCCAGAAGCGATTCTTGTGCGTACGGTTCAAATCGCAGCTCACAACGTCCGGATATTTATATCCACGTATCCTCTGGGTAGCAACCAAACACCCGTTTGGGAGCGAGCTAAAGTGAGAAGGCGTAAAACTTCGCGTGCGCTGGGTTTGGGTCCCGCCACGTTAAAACCCCGCCCAATGAAAAATTCCAACAAGCCTCGGATGAGACCCCCTTTTTCTGATGACGACCACGGCAAACGTATAAAGGACTATGATTTAAGGGTATGCACCTGGAATATCCGGACCCTTAATGGGGAAGGTGCCTCTGCCCGGCTGGTTGATGTCCTCGGGAAGACAAAGGCTGACATCACCGCCATCCAAGAAATGCGATGGACGGGGCAAGGTAAAGTAAGCGTGAAGCCTTGCGACGTCTACTACAGTTGCCACGTAAAGGAGCGCAAATTCGGTGTTGGATTCGTGGTAGGAGAGAGACTCCGTCGCCGAGTACTGGCGTTCACCCCGGTGGACGATCGTCTAGCCACAATCCGCATCAAAGCTAGATTCTTCAACATCTCGCTCATCTGCGCCCATGCCCCGACGGAAGAGAAGGA
This sequence comes from Rhagoletis pomonella, assembly GCF_013731165.1. Taxonomy (NCBI): domain Eukaryota; kingdom Metazoa; phylum Arthropoda; class Insecta; order Diptera; family Tephritidae; genus Rhagoletis; species Rhagoletis pomonella. The sequence goes on from NW_023461632.1 coordinate 12,526, forward strand.
TGAGGCGTCCAAGGATCTCTTCTATGAGCGCTTGGAACGTACATATGAGCGCTGCCCCCGACACGATGTCAAAATCGTGCTTGGCGATTTTAATGCCAAGGTGGGCAAGGAAGGGATCTTTGGCGCCACTGTCGGAAAATTCAGCCTCCACGACGAAACGTCCGATAACGGACTGAGGCTGATCGACTTCGCCGGGGCCCGAAATATGGTAATATGTAGTACTAGGTTCCAGCATAAGAACATCCACCAAGCTACATGGCTGTCTCCAGATCGAAAAACGAGAAACCAAATCGATCATGTTGTGATAGACGGAAGGCATGCTTCAAGCGTTTTGGACGTACGTACACTCCGAGGGCCAAACATCGACTCGGACCACTATCTTGTTGTAGCCAAGATACGCACCCGCCTCTGTGCAGCAAAAAATGTGCGCCCAACAATGCAAGGAAAGCTTAACGTCGAAAAGCTGCAATCACAACAGACGGCCAATTTATTCGCCACTCGACTCACACACCTGCTCTCTGAGAGCACTCTTCAACAATCCGACGTACGCGAGCAGTGGAACCACATTTCCCGATCATTAAGTACCGCCGCCGAAGAAGTAGTTGGATTTCAGCGAGCCCGAAAGAACAACTGGTACGATGAGGAATGTCAAGAAGCCGCAGAGAAAAAATATGCCGCCTACAGGGCCACGCTGCGATCGGGCGCAACGCGAGCCATGTGGGACCGTTATAGGGAACTGAAGAAGGAAGCGAGACGTATTTGCCGTAATAAGAAGAGAGAGGCCGAAATACGTGAGTGCGAAGAGCTTGAGATGCTGGCCGACAGGAAGAACGCCCGAAAATTCTACCAGAGGGTTAGGCGACTTACGGAAGGTTTCAAGACCGGGGCGAACTCCTGTAAGAACAACAATGGCGACCTAGTGACCGATGTCCAGAATATACTTAAATTATGGTGGGAACACTTTTATAACCTACTGAATGGTAGCAGCGCTGAAAGTAGTGAGGAAGACGAACCCGAGTCCCCAGTCGATGATGATGGAGTAGCTGTCCCACCGCCTGACTATGACGAGGTACGAATAGCGATTACGCGGCTGAAAAACAACAAAGCTGCTGGAGCTGACGGCCTGCCAGCCGAGCTATTCAAGTACGGCGGCGAGGAGCTGATGAGGTGCATGCATCAGCTCGTATGCAGAATATGGTCAGATGAACGCATGCCCGACGACTGGAATTTAAGTGTGTTCTGCCCAATCCACAAGAAAGGCGACCCCGCCATACGCGCCAACTACCGCGGAATTAGCCTTCTAAGCATAGGTTACAAGGTCTTATCGAGCGTATTGTGCGAAAGACTGAAGCCCACCGTCAACGAGCTGATTGGACCTTATCAGTGTGGCTTTAGGCCTGGAAAATCCACCATAGATCAGGTATTCACAATACGCCAAATCTTGGAAAAGACCCGCGAGAATAGGATCGACACACACCATCTATTTGTCGATTTCAAAGCCGCTTTCGACAGCACGAAGAGAAGTTGCCTTTATGCCGCGATGTCTGAATTTGGTATCCCCGCGAAACTAATACGGCTGTGTAAAATGACGTTGAGCAATACCACCAGCTCCGTCAGAATAGGGAAGGACCTCTCCGAGCCGTTTGATACCAAACGAGGTTTCAGACAAGGGGACCCCCTTTCGTGTGATTTCTTTAATCTTATGTTGGAGAAGATAATAAGAGCCGCAGAACTGAACCGCTCAGGCACAATACTTTATAAGAGCGTACAATTGCTGGCGTATGCCGACGACATCGATATTATCGGTAAAAACAAGGGCTACGTCTGTTCTGCCTTCTCGGGATTGGATAGAGAAGCAAAGCGAATGGGTCTGGTGGTGAACGAGGACAAAACGACTCAAGTAGCACACTGGTGTATAAATTGGTGTAAATTTATGGATTTTGGTACAAATCTGATTAGATTGAATAAAAAAGAACGTTTTGGTGTATTTGTTATTCCACCAGTATTTCTTTCAAATCAAAATTCTACCTTTAACATTTTGGTACTATTTATTCATTGAGATTAGTACGAAAACTACACCAGCTCCTAAAATGCGCCACTTTTTTCATTTGGTTCACAAATAGCTCCACTTTAATTAATGTCATTAAAATTATTCCGGCAACATTCTGAGTAGTGATGTGCTGAATTCTGTGTACCCAATACTTGAAAAAAATTTCGGTACCCAATACTTCCTTTTCGGTACCCGATACCGATTCGACACACTAAACTTTCGTTATTATATCTGTGCCGTTCAATTAAAGTAGCTTAAGTCACTTTAGATGGTTTGACTTTGAATTAAAAAAAAAATCAGTTTCCTTTGAAATTGTTTTATATTTTAATTAAGATTCTATTATAGGGGCATCTTGAACTACATCTTTGGTTAGTTAACCGTTAAAATATTGATATTGATATTTTATAAGACATCGCCTAAAAACCCAAAATGTACAAATAAGACGGTCCTTTCTCAAGAGATGAGCAATGTGTTTGTATGTATGTAGTTAAGTGAAGCAAAGTATAATGTGTGCGGCGAACAAGGCAGGCAATTAAATCTGCACAATAATGATCAAGGCGAATTTAATAAGGTGGTGTTATATAAGTAAAAAATTACACTAACAAATTATACGTAGATATTCATACTGTCATTAGTATGAACTACAACAAACACGTAATTTTGATGTAATGTCCTCCACGGCGAAAAATTCCGATATGCCGGTAACACCACCTTATTAAATTCGCCCTGATACTGATGTCGCAAAACACACTCTCGCCTTCTTTTACTTATCGCAACCGTCTTTCCAATTACAATAGTTCTGGTGGCAATATTATTTATTTTTAATAGCTGACACTATATGTATGTGTACATATAACTCATATTTTTGGCTGTTGCGCGCTTTTATTAGAAATTCCAAGATTTCGGTACCGAGCATCGAAAGTATTTGATACTTTTTAAATCGGTACCGAGTATCGATCAATACTTAAAAGTAGCGACTCAGCACATCACAAATTCTGAGAGCAATTGACAGTGGACCAAAGAATTCACCAAAAAATGAATATTGAATACACCACACAGTAGCTTTGTTTCGTTACAGATAGGCGCATTTACACAAGGTAGTGTTAGCCGAATATAAGTAAAAAATTACAAAAGCAAATTACAAGAAACACATAATTTTCACGTTATGCGGTGAAAAATTCAACATTAGAGAGATTAGGCACAGCTACTTTGATTTGCTTCTTTTACATATTTTTGTATTTTTTGATAAAAATGGGCGATTTATTAAATTTGATAAAGTGTGGCAAAACCTGAGTATTTGTGAACAATTTTTAAACATAAAATGCGATTAAAAATTCGCAGCAAATACATATGTTCAGTTGTCAAAAGCATCGGTCAGGTGTTTACTAGCTAGTTTCTGCGAGTTTGCGTTTCTTGACCTTTTCTATATTTCACTCGCTGTGAGCGTAATTCTGTAATTCTTCCCATTCTTCTTCCTGATAAAGATCTGCTAGGAAAGTAAAGAAACAAAGCTAGTGTGTGTGCATATAATACGCTGCCTGTTTTAATATGAGCTTATTATACATACCACAAGTAGAGCTGCTATCAGTGTTACCGTTTTGATAAATTGGTAGTTTCATTTCAGGGCTGTTCTGGTTTCGTTCGAAATTGATTTCTCATCGATTTGGATTTCCGATTCCAAATTTTAAAGATGTTTTGCGATCCTATCAAACTTTTGAAGTTATAATAGAAAATAAATCCTATTCGAAATGTCAAAAATGCATTGAGCTGTTGTTGCATAGTATTCGTTTATTAGAACATTTGTAAAAATTTTAAATAAATTTTGTTGAATGGCGGTAATACAATGGTGATGTGAAACTAGAAAAGCGTACTGAAAGCGTGCTAAAATGGCTTAAAACTCGTACCGAAATATTAAGATTATATTGCTGACATTCCGTAATTTTATTGCATCATGGTTAAGTGAAAACAAATAAATAAAAATAAAATTGCGCGAGCACAGTAATACATTATTTTTGTTACCAAATATGAAATAATATATCGATTGTATTTTTTTACATTTTAGACATAAAATAATTGATAT
>NW_023461632.1:16755-24339 GCF_013731165.1 Rhagoletis pomonella
ACAAATAAATAAAAATAAAATTGCGCGAGCACAGTAATACATTTTTTTTGTAACCAAATATAAAATGTTTATATCGATTGTATTTTTTTACAATTTAGACATAAAATAATTGATATAAATTTAAATAATATCAAAGATTCATACTTTTGCATGAAGTAAAATCAGAAACGAAATAAAATATCAATATCTGATGATTAAAAAAAATTGGTAGTTTGGAAACTGATTTGGTAGGATTTTTTGTTCCTAAAAATATTGTCGAGTGGTAACACTGGTTGGTATATTTAATACACCAGTGGTGAAATATGCATCAATAAGGCACCCCTACACGCTTAAAGTTTGTTTGGGTACTAATGATTCAACATCATGCCTTCACAAATGCAGCTATAAGTTGCATAGTATATATGAGTACGAACAACAGCGACAATTTTTCCTACATAACATAGGCGAACGCTGATTTGATTTCTTCTTTTCGTACGCGAACGTTAACAAAACTTGTTGAAATGTATACGTTCGCGTTTGCGTTCGAATAATGGACGTGTGGTAGGCGCTTAAACTTCTGTCAACTGTGTTCATTTGGCAAGAAACATTTTTTATACCAAATTCTCAAACTGAATTGTGTCTAGGGCAAAATAAATACACCGTTCTTGGCTTGGTAAATATTTTTGTACCAAACTCAAGAATCTGTGTAAGTTTTCAACGACGGCCATATTTTCAAAGTATTATAAAAGTAAGGCTAAGTTCACAACCTAGAGTAATAGCGTTACGCGATGCAATGGAAATCGCTCAATCCAAAGAAACTTCTTCGCCAGCATAATCGCTGGCGATTAAAAAGTAGCTAGTGTTTAAATTGCAGCAAAATTATTTAGATTTAAAGTTGCTACGTACCAATCTGGCACATATTTTGTTGTTGGGAAAGCAACAAAACGTGTGATACATTGCTAAGTAGGGATTCCCCTAATATATTTTTTTTGTTTCCACAACCCTTTGACAATTTATACCGAAACTTAAGCATATTGTATTGTATATAATAGCAGTAGAAGAGATGTTTAATTTATTATATAAATATGTACATATGTATATTTTTTATTTATTTGGGCTTTAAGTATGAGAAAAAGCTTTTTTTAACAACTGCATAATTTTTATTTGCTTGCACAGCGATAAACACCAAAGACTGTGTAAATGTTGGTTAGAAGCGATTTTTATGTATTCTCGCTACGCTAATACGTTAGGTTGTAAACTTAGCCTAATACTGAAACTCAGCTGGACGCCATATTAAAGCTGTATGGCTATTATTTAACTAATTTAACAATTTCATTATGTACATTGGCTCAACTATGCCACTTTATGTGTATTTTCGAACGTTTTTTAAACAGCACATCTCTTAAAAATTTAATAATGGCGAAAAATTCATTGCTTTCAAAATATAAGTTTTTCCAGATTTATTTAAAAATCTTCAAATCCTTATAAATTTTGAGGCGCTCGAGTTTTAGAGGGGGTAGTACCGAAATTCACTCGACAGAATGAACCTCGTTTTTAAATTAGGAACTCACATTCATATATATTCGCGAATTTCTTGCCTGCATATTAAGAAAAGGAATGCTGAGATTTATAAAAAGAATTCCAAGTCGCACAGATTAAAAAAGAGCTTCGGTGTAAATTTTATGTCTGAGTTAATTTTAAATTTGGTTAGTAGTAAATTTTATTCCTCGAATCCTTTTGTACTCTTCACACTCATGAAAATATATTTATGCTAGAATATGATGTAAATTCTTTACCATTATGGTGTATCATTTGAGCCAATACCAATACGTATTTTACACCAACGGAGTTTATATTATGTTCTAGAAACAAGAAAACTTGTATACCACTGGCATAATATATATGCCGAAAATTAGTAAAAAAAATTGACGGTAGGTGTAAATAATGCACGAAAAAGCGGTATAACCTTTACACTGAATCGAAATAAACTGTTCAAAAACTGCGCTTAGAAATAGCATATTTTTTATATTGAAAATGTATATCACGCCGATGTAAAAAATACACAAAATATTTTGGTGTATTTTTGACTTTTGTGTTACTTGAGGAAGTATCTCCTGTCAGCACACAAACAGTCAGAGCATACGCGTCTTGGCACCCACGTCACTGTTGACAGTTACAAGTTTGAAAAAGTAGACGACTTCGTTTATTTGGGAACCAGCATTAACACCAATAATAATGTCAGCCTTGAAATCCAACGGAGAATCACTCTTGCCAACAAGTGCTACTTTGGGCTGAGTAGGCAATTGAGAAGTAAAGTCCTCTCTCGTCGTACAAAGATCACACTCTATAAGTCACTCATCATGCCTGTGCTGGTGTATGGCGCGGAAGCATAGACAATGAAAGCATCTGATGAGGCGGCTCTTGGAGTTTTCGAGAGAAAGATTCTGCGAAAGATTTACGGACCTTTACGCGTTGGTGATGGCGAATATCGCAGACGATTTAACGATGAGCTGTATGAGCTTTACAACGATATAGACATAGTGCAGCGAATTAAAATTCAGCGGCTCCGCTGGCTTGGCCATGTCGTTCGGATGGACAGAAACGCTCCTGCTCTGAAAATATTCAACGCGGGCCGCGATGCTGGGAACAGAGGAAGAGGAAGGCCTCCTCTGCGTTGGAAAGACCAGGTGGAGAAGGACTTGGCTTCACTTGGCATTTTCAATTGGCGTCAGTTAGCACAGAAGAGAAATGACTGGCGTGCTGTTTTGGACTCGGCCAAAATCGCTTAGGCGGTTACAGCGCCAAATAAGAAGAAGAAGAAGTGTACTTATAAGTACAGTGCGGGGCGGTTGTGGTGTTAGATTACCAAAGTGTCCCGGTTTGCCAACGGAGATATCTGGCAGCCCTAATTAAGCACCAAGCCATCAGCTGTTTTTTCTTAATAGCAAATAGCTACTAGTAAAAATTTATCCAGTAAAATGCCAGTAAAACTTGCAAGTTCAGCTGTAATTTTTTCTCTCTCAATTCTCTCTTTTTGCTGGCTTCTTGAAAGTTTTTGCGTACGAAAACGCCATCCAGTAAAAACCAGTAAAACTAGTACGCAAACAGGGCTAATATTTTATGATGAGGTCCACTATTGTCGTGAATTATAATGTGATAATAATAATAATCCCAACGGTGTTTACCCTCCATTCCCGCCCATCCGCACGAGGGGCGCAGTCCGCATGACGTACGGAACCAGTATTTTCAATTTTTGCGCCGAGTCACGATAGGCAGGAGTTTGTTAAGTGTCGAGATCTAAAACTGTTCAGCTACAGAACTAAATTCATCAGCTGGTTTTATGTCTTTATGTTAATAATTCATTTATTGAGAGAGGAGAGTACCGCTTTCTTAATACTGAAAAGGGGATCTGATATAACAAACGTGCTGGAATGAGAGTTAAAATCTTGACATAAGCAACGAAGTGGGTCGTGCAATTCAAAATTAGTTTTACAAGCTTTCAGAAATAGGGAAAAAATTGTCTTGATACCCGGGAGGGAACATTAAGGCTAACTTCACCCAGAAGAAGCGGACTTGAAATTGAGCCTGTCAGTAATTTAACTATAAAAATTGTACCAAGTATTTGCCTGCGACTGGCAAGTGTAGGAAGATTAATAAGTTTTAATCGGCTCGTATAAGGCGGAAGGTTATATTGAGAATCCCAACGGAAATTTCTTAAAGCAAAAAGTAGGAATTGCTGATTCTATCTTGTCTGAGTAAATTTGATACCTTGGATTCCAAACAACCGAACCATATTCCAGAATCGGTCACTCTAATGTTGTAAACAGGGTTTTAGTGATATAAGTGTCACAAAATTCTTTTGACCATGACTTTGATCTTTGATGTATTAAGCATATGCTCAATGGTTAAGTAACAAAAAAAAACTTATTGAAAATATGAATTTTTTATAAGGCAAAACTTAGTTATTAACTAATTAATAAATGTTTTTAAAACTTAGTTGTCGACTTATATAAACTGTGTTCTAATAACCTGATATTTGGGAGCCTACCTACGAAATTTCAGCGAAATCCGACAATATTTGATGAAAATATACCTATTTTTATTATAAAGATGCATTTAAAGTCTGTAGTTTCCGGAAAACAAACAACAGCATTGAGCGACCTCTAAATCTTGTTTAAATAAGCTGAAATTTTATAAGGAACCTGTCTTCCCTATTATCTTCAAGAATCCGAACGTTCTCAGGCGAAATTCAAAAAAGTTTTTGAATCACCCTAATGTACAAGATAAATAAAATCAATCGCAGTCATGCAGAAATATGGAGCGTGGCACCTACCATACAAGCCGAATTTCATACTGCATATCTCTGGAAGTGTTCATGGTAGAGTACTGGAACACTTCGTATGGAGACTGACTTTTACCACAGAATAAACAGTATACAGAAGACGCATGTCGACTATCGAACCAATTTGAATTTATGGCACGAGCGGTGAGGCAAGCAAGGGTATCACAAGCGGCGCTGCCTCTGTTACTTTAGCAGTATTTTCACTCGGCTGACGCTGTTAATTCCATCGTCGCTATGACAACAAGATGTTAACTAACTTCGTTTTCCATCACTATCAGCGTTGCCGTTTTGATAATAATAATAATAATAGATTGGCGCTTACACATATGTTAGTGTTTGGCCGAGCTTCTCCTCCGACCTGTGGCGTGCGCCTTGATGTTGTCACACAAGCGGACCTACAGTTTTACGCCGACTCCAAACGGCGATTGTATTTTTATGAGATTTTTTTTTTTTCTTGTCATTTAAAGTCTCAGAATTGATATATAGATATTTATAAGTTTGATTTGGTAACTCTTATAGGGGAAACACAACCCGGAATTTCTTTGCAGACGCCACTGTTATAGGACCCCTAAACCACACCAAAACATTGCGCAATATCGGGCTTGTGACGGACGTTTGTGTGGTGTATGGGGTCGTTTGTACTAAATTGCATAGTTATTGCGCTAAAATAAAAATTATTTTGATATTTCGCTCATGCTTGTGTTATTGTAATTTGTGCTGCGTATGGCGACAACTGCGAAATTTTTAGTCATGTTTTGATTTTGATTTTGGTGTCCAGATCGTGTTGTAAAATATGGATAAAAGCGTAGAAAATTTATTTTTTAATTTATTTTTTTTTTTAAGTTTTAAAGCTGAAGCTATCAAAATATACCACGCACATTCATATTTCTTGCACATATTTACTTGAGCAACGTTTCTTCAAAATAAAGTTTGCGCAATTTCATGCTGTACAAGTCTCGGGTTGCGCAAGGATTTTGAGTGGTTTAGGAGCCCTATAAGTTTGTTTTTCATTATGCAAATAAGCAGACAGAAGCAGGAAATATAACTTGTTTTATAACTATGGATTTAATTATAAAATTTTATTTATTATTTGTTTTTTAAATACTAGTTTAACAAACAACAGTTTTGTTTACTTTTGATACTTTTTCTGCTTGGCAACTGATACATTTTTTTCAAGCTCGCGGCAACGCTGATCACGATGTGTGTTTGTGGCGAGATGTTAAATTTATGTTATTCATAGTGAATGTGATGTTAATTCCTCTGCTCTGTTCTGGGTCGCTATGTTATGCATTAACTTCTCCGGGATGTAATATTACGTCCGCCGAAAAAAAAAAAATTGTATGTGGTGCCTCTTCTGTATACTGTTTATTCTGTGCTTTTACTTATCTTTGAATGTGTATATACTTCATCTGTAGGTATATTTGTGAGTGACATCCTAAATGGCTGGAGAGATTTTAACAAAGTTGTGTGTGTATTTGTGTGGGTCCCTGGATGGTTTTGTTTCACAATTTAATCCGCCATTTGGCACTGGAGTTGAATTATTACTAAAAATCTCTTTTATGGAACCGGTAAAGGCAGTCAATTGCAAAAAAGAGCTATCAGGTGGTGCTGAGATTGAGTTATTACTAAAAATCGACAAATGAGAAAAAGTGCCGTGAATGTCAGACTAATCGACCTCTTGCACCATTGAGTATACCGAACTCTCGGGGCACCGAAATTGCGCATATGGAAACTGTGCATTTAGACATTATTTCGGTTTCAACCGAAACTGTGCATGTATGTTTTATTTCGGTTTTTACCATATGCATTATTTCGGTTTTAAACCGAAACTGTGCATGTATGCATTACTTCGTTTTTTTTCATATGCATTATTTCGCTTTTAAAACGAAAGTATGCATATGCATAATTTCGGTATTTTCTCATATACATTATTTCGGTTTTCAACCGAAACTGTGCATGTATGCATTACTTCGGGTTTTTCATATGCATTATTTCCGTTTTCAACCGAAACTGTGCATGCATGCATTATTTCGGTTTTTGTTTTATGCATTATTTCGGTTTTCAACCGAAACTGTGCATGTATGCATACCTTCGTCTTTCACATATGCATTATTTCTGTTTTCATCCGAAACTGTGCATGTATGCTTTATTTCGGTTTTAGCCATATGCATCCCACTGGGAAAATAGGTAAGCACCTTGCGAGGTAAGCCATGTTTTCTTTCAGTTTTTAGTACCAAAATTGTCATCATGGCCAATGTCATCTACTAGTAAAGGGCAAAATGAACACCTCCGAAGACACATTACGTTGTCAGTTGCAAAATAACGTGCAGCCGAAGTTATTTCCAAGCACCCAACTACTCCGAGCGACTGCTCTGCATTACACGTAACTTACTTTGTAAAGCGGCTCAGAAGTATGTCTGATACCAAATGTACATTCTAAATTCCTACTTACATAAGGCGGCCATGCCTTTGTAAAAGTAAGGGACGTTCGGCAGGGAAATGGTAATGACTGCCAGGTGAAGAGTAAGTTGCTAATAAGGTATTATTACGTGCTCCTAATTCCCACTGGGTTATTTCGGTTTTGAACTGAAATTGTGCATGCATGCATTATTTCGGTTTTTGTTATATGCATTATTTCGGTTTTCTAACGAAAGTGTGCATATGGATAATTTCGTTTTTTCTAATATGAATTATTTACTTATACTTAGTAAGGGTTTTAATCCCTAAGCGCGGCTGAAAGCCGCCTACGCAGAGAAAAGTTCTGCGCAAAAATACGTCCGCCCTTCTTTTCCGGCAATACAGAAATGAGAATTCTACTTAGTAAGGGTTATAATTCTTAAGTGCGGCCGAAGGCCGCCTACGCAGAAAGAAGTTCTGCGCAAAAGTACTTCCGGCCCCCTTTTCCGGCAACACAGAAATGAGAATTCTACTTAGTAAGGGTTATAATCCCTAAGCGCGGCCGAAGGCCGCCTACGCAGAAAGAAGTTCTGCGCAAAAGTACTTCCGGCCCCATTTTCCGGCAACACAGAAAGGAGAATTCTACTTAGTAAGGGTTATAATCCCTAAGCGCGGCCGAAGGCCGCCTACGCAGAGAGAAGTTCTGCCAAAAATACTTCCGCCCTTCTTTTCCGGCAACACAGAAAGCAGAATTCTACTTAGTAAGGGTTATAATCCCTAAGCGCGGCCGAAGGCCGCCTACACAGAAAGAAGTTCTGCGCAAAAATACTTCCGGCCCCCTTTTCCGGCAACACAGAAAGGAGAAT
>NW_023461633.1:0-24326 GCF_013731165.1 Rhagoletis pomonella
CAACAAAACACGCCTTTTGAGAAATTCAGAATATTTTAACTTAAAATATAGGTGTTGTATACAAAATATTGAGCCAAAATTTGTTTATAAGTTTTTTGCTTTTACGATATTTTTGATTTAAAAATTCTCAAGATTTTTTTTTATTTTTTGCATTTTATTTTTATGCTTTTTCTTATAGTATAGTAGGTATTTAACCACGAAATCAGAAGCATTTTTGTAACCATAATAGTTTTTGAGATATAAAAAAACTTGCAAAACCTTAGGAATTGTGAAATTACGAATTTCGCTTAACTTTCTAAAAAAAAAATTAATTTTTTCCTTTGGCAGAAGTTTGTTATATGATAAAAGAAAAGTTCTGACCAATTTCATCCAAATCAAAAATGGACGATTTTTTTATGCATAAATCAATTGATAGGACTTATCTCCAATTAGTTAATGCGAATACGTTTTTCTTCATGATTATATTCACCAGCTAAAAAACTCTTAAACCTGATTTTGTATAAATTGCGTTGAATCTGTACGAGTCCACAAGTTATATTTCCAATTCCGATTTTTGAGTTAGCTCCCTTTCGATCTAAGTAGGTGTGCTATATAATACAGTTTATGGTTCTTGACACCTGGTTCGCCTTTCAAAGGGCTTTAAGTAGATGCGACCATGAGAAAGTCCACTTTTTTCTTGTGCAACCCTTTTTTATTAAAAGCAAATATGTTGTAATGGTTGTCTAGCTTGTTAGAAAATTGTTTTCTCAGCTGTGGGTTTAATAGCTTTGACACCCAGCGAAAAGTCGTGGTAACAAATTGAAAAGTGCAAAAGGAAAGCATATGTGCTAACAAATGCACGTCACTCACTTACTACCAGAACTATGTGTATTTGAAGGTATGTTTAAATGCATTTGTATATGTAGATATGTATGTATGTGTGCATGGACGTTTATGTTTGTTTGTGCTTACATAAATTGAAATCCAACAAATTGCGCTTGATCTATGAAAAATGTTTGCATTCTGAATAAATGTTGTGTGGTGGCATGGCATTTGTGGAAAATCACACAATTGTTGTTGTTGGTGCGGCATGTATGTATCTAGTAAGTGTTAAGCTCATACGAGTATTCCCAATAAATATTTTTGTTAAATCTCAATTTGAGATGCATTTGACAATCAGTCCTTTTCTCAAATCTCAAACGTTAATTCTCAAATGCATCATACAGGCACATATTTAATATGAAATTTTCTTTTGTTTTCAAGTTGAGAAATGGTGAATTCTCAACTTTTTCTCAAACGTAAGTGGAGCGGAACGAAATGAAATCCAGTTACTCTCATTGAAATATTTTTATAGTGTTGCCAATGACACATGTAGAGGAACACAGTTTTTATAGGAAAGGAATTTTTATTTATGCAGTTTAACAGTTTATTTAATAGCTTATTTATTCAGTTAGTTTAACAAAGAAAAATACGATTGATGTAAAAATTTAGTTGCATCGTTTTTTTTTTGAAATTAGACAAGTTGCGAATAACAGCGACCGCGTGGTCGAAGAGTCATTTTGCGACTGATGTTGCAGACTACCGATGCACTTCGACAGATGAAATGGAACGGAATGCTAACAAATTTTTTCTCAAATGTTTCTCAAATCGTTACTAAATTGATAAAAAATATTTGAGAAAAATTTCAGAAAATGTTTAGTTTCAAATGATAAACAATGGTGAAAATCAAATTGAGAAATACGATTTTCTCAAACGTTTGAAAATTTTGGTTCCAGTGTTTGTTGGGTTACTAGCATAACAAGTGTGCATATGTGTGTATGCAATAACAAACAAATTCTTGATGACGAATTGAAGTAAAAAGCGCCTACGGTGGAAAAGCTGACTGTGGAAAGCCTGACTGACGAATGCGAATGAAAGAAATGGAAGGAAGCCATGCGAATGACACTTAAGTAATCAGTAAATATTAAACAATTTTGTTGTAATAAGCAGCGGCAGGGGAAACAGCAAACGGACGTACATAAGTACAACTATAACAGGAGTAAAAAACAATAGTAAAAATAACAACAATAGCAGCAGAAGAAACAAGCAACCAGTGATGACTGTAAAGCAAAAAAGACGAAGAGCAACTCAACTCAAACAAACAGATTTAACAAGTACAAGATTCTTGTCAGCGCGCAACAAGATGCCGTTTTATGGTTAAAATTGTTTAACGCTACTGCTGTGATTGTTGTTATTTCACTATGCCGGCAGACATAACAGCCGAAGCCCAAGGCAGCAGCTAGAGACAACAAAATTTACTTACTTTGAAACAGACAAATAAAAAGCTGTGGCAAGGTGAGGCAAGGGGGCTCTTATACCATTCAAGTATGTTTTTAGTTAAAGATGTTTTACTTCTTTACGATTAGCCTTGAAATATCATATTCAGATCATGGATTGCGCCAATACTACTTTTAATACGATGAAGCTTGAGATTCCTTACTTCCAAGTATTTCTACCCTTGGAAGGCAATGAAACGGTCGATTCCAGAAATAACGATCACCCTACCTAAGCTGAACTTAGAAAAAGCGATTGATAGAGCACCCTATACCGGTAGTAAGAAACTCGAAAATAATGAGTGTTATTTATGACAGCTATTATGTTGCTTTCCCCTAGCTTCATAAAAGAATTACAGACCTGAAAAAAAAAACTTTTATCACACTAGTCGGAAGCTGAAACATTGCCGGCAACTTGGAAGGCGATGAGCCGGTTGATTGTGAGTTATGCTGCGGTTGTTTGGTCCCCGGAGGATGGTATGAAGCTGCTATCGAAACTTCTTCAACGTTTCTGGCCTCATAACAGCCGTCATCGTGCAACATCAAGTTGCATCGTGAGTCCAGCTTTTTTCTAATATGTGAAGGTGGCCCAAACGACACTAACTACCTCTCCGCATTCCCACTTGAAGCAATTTATTTATCAACTTCTCCGCTTTGGTCAAATCTTATCCAAAAAGGTACTTTTTTCAGCATAATTTTTGGCAAACTTTACTGCAAAACCAAGTACATAGACTCACTGATATAGACAAAGCCGGCAAGGCTGTTACAACGATGCCTCAGTTGTCTTGGAATATATGAACATGTTTAATAAAAAAGAACAGTATCAAGGGTTTCACAACTTGCGAAGAGTACATACCACTCGTCATGGAAAAATTAACAAAATACTGGACTGTTTTTTAATTTTGGGAGTCTGGGTTCATAACTGAGTACTTTCAACAAAATCTGTGCAATTTCCCTACCCTTCTAAGCAAGTTTTCAGAGTCTTGAAATCTACTTCTCCAAATGCAAGGAGAGTCACTACTTAAACGAGAGATTCGTTCGATTTGATAGGACAAGTCTAGAAGACTTTCTTAAGGGCGAAACTCTACTTCAAACTCTTGTATACCACTTCCGCGTAAAAAAATGATGCCCAGTGGAAATCCGGCATAATAATGGAAAAGTGCAGAGAAAAACAAATTGAAAAGAAAAAAGTGTAGAGGTGTCATCTAACTCTTGACCTAGAAATGGTGGCGATATCAAACAAAGTTCAGAAGGTTTCTACGAAAAATCCATACTGAACAAGATAAGATAGCGAACTGTAGGATCTTAATAACGAAATAGACGTAGTCGATGAATGCCATGCGAATGTATGATGATGTACCGGTTAAAAAAGCAAGGGCGCTCACGAATACAACGGAAGGACCAAGTAAACAAGGACCTACATATCTACACTTGGATTGAACAACTGACAGAGCTACGCAAATAATAGAGGATATGAGTTGAAGATTTTTAGTCGTGGACCCAATGAGAAAAAAATGGTAAAGTACAGCTCTGGTTGCTTTTCAATCTTGCAGCTGAGGTCTTATATAAGGAATTTGAGACCATCTGGCTTTAGAATTGTAAGAATGGATATGAGCAGGTTTAAAATGTACGGTTTGGTTAACGGGCTTAAATTATTTATAGATTCTTCTAATAATGTTAAAAAATTGTATTTAAGTTTTGAAATTTAAAAAAATTTTGAAAAGTTTTTTAAATAAACCTTCTGTGCAAGCACATAGCAAACTATTGAACTAAACGTCATCGCCTTTAATTATTCCCTGAAGGGTATAAGTACATGTTCTAGCAGCCAGCCAACGCTAAACATTACATTATTCCTCTGCTCACTCAGGCGCATCTTTACGCAAACGCAAACACATATGTATGTATTTATGTACGACCATTCGACAGCAAGCACGCACTGACGCATCAACGGTCGACTGTTTTCACAGTGCAGTAGCGTGGACAGGTGCACCCGAGTGAGGAAGTCGGGTAACTAAGTGCGCCCAAAAGCAATCCCACATGCAATGCGAAGAAGCGAACAACAGTGGAAGGCGAAAAACAAAGCTTCCGTACGCTTGCGTTGCGCAATTTACAACATCACATCATTTCACGGGCCGAAGGTGGCACAGAGGGCGTGAGAGACGCAAATACAGCTGATGTGATGACAGCCAGGTCGACAGACGGCACAACACAGCGCCCTGCACATCCTCAGCCAAGGTGGAGTGCAATGTGGCGGCAGCGCACAAATAACAGCGTCTAACGACGGCATTGGCAATGACAGTGTGACAGCAGTGTCAAGCGATAAAAACATCAAATGCCATGCTGACGTTTACCTACAGCACGCTGAGATTGCCGGCGTTACGAGTATTGCCGTCAAGCGTATGGCGGCGCGTACTCGTACGGTGGGTTCAATTGGTTGATTTGTCTTTGTTTGTTGCGCATGCGTTTCTTATTGCAACACAGCCGCTTGTTAGCAACTACACACATACATACATGTCATACTCTCAAGCACTCGGATGCACTCGGGCACAATAAAAAAAATAAAAAAATAAAGCGGTGCTTTGACTTGTTGTCAAGTTGTTGAGCATTTTCTTATTGCGTTAACAAGCTACTTGTTAACTTGGCGCGCATGCGTGTCGCATAGCTCCGCGCATCAATCGGTTGACTATGAGCTACCGTTGGGTTCGTAGAGTTTGACTGCTGCCCACTTTGTTGGCCAGTGGATAGCACCAGTATGTAGTTGTTGATTATTTGCAGTGAAATGCTTTGTTTTAGCAGCGCATTTATGTTGCTGGTTGAGGATACGGCGCCTTCGTTGGCGGCATACGCTTTTCATCTTTTGCGTTAGGGATAAGACTACAACATATAATTTGAGTTGATTTGTACTTCCACACACATGCATGTACATATACTTGTACATATGTGTGTGTACAAGTTTTTATATTTTCGAACTTCTGAGAAAGTTTCTTTTTGCACTGGTCCAATCATCGCGAGCTTGAGTCTTCATCTTCTTTTAAACCAAGATTTTATAATTAGTAATTTTAGAGTTTAAGTAAAAAAAGGTAAAAGGAGCCCAAATTCGGTGTTATATTTGTGGTGGGAGAGAGACTCTGTCGCCGAGTACTGTCGTTCACCCCGGTGGACGAGCATCTAGCCACAGTCCGCATCAAAGCGAGGAGTCCAAGGATTGCCATTGGAGCTCACATACGAGCGCTGCTTCCGCCATTATATCACAATAGTGCTTAGCGACTTCAATGCAAAGGTGGGCAAGGAAAAGATCTTTGGAACCACCGTCGGAAAATTCAGCCGCCACGGCAAAACGTTCGACAACGGATTGAGGCTGATCGACTTGGACCCGCGCGCCTTACGATTTCTGATGAAATAAAGGACCTTGATTTTATGTCGCAAGGTATGGTCGGCGCCTTATATTGAGTAGAGAGTGAAGAAGGCAGCAGGAGAGGGTTGCGGTCAGACATAGGGGTACGGGGTGGGGTCATTACTGTACTCAAGATCGAGACACTCTAGTAGACTAGGAAGATTTGACTTTTTCTGGCACCAATGGGCCATTTTTCCACTGACAATCTTGGGATAAGTGAACGGATACCAGAAGTTAGAACTTCTTTACAGATGGGTCGAAGCTTTACAGAAGGGATAGTGGTGTGATGCTTTGCAAGAAGCTTTCTAATAATCTAAAATCTAGGAACACTGTACGGATTCCCAGGCAGATTTAGCCGCCATAAAGGAATTAGTCGATGGACTGCTCAACTGCGCCACGTCGGAAAGGGTGGTAAATATTTTGTCTGATGGCCAAGTGGGAATCAGGGTCCTAGGCTTGCTCAAGGTGCGCTCAAAGCTAGTAGCGAAAAGCCTGACCTATATTTGGGTTCGTTCGATTATTTCCTAGGCAGACTTATGTATATGGGTACCAGTTCATAGTAGTGTTGCAGAGAATAGCGCTGCGGATGAGTAAACTCAAGTCCGTGTCACCGAGAAAAGCAAAACTAGTGGTAAGTTTGGTTACTTCAGGACTGCTGATGGGCCTTGTATCACTTCAGCGAACAAATAGATATGTGTGAAACGCGTCAGTATTTCTAGCCTAATGGAGCCACGGGCGACCGAGAGATTTTTTTGGGCACTCAAATCTGTTGGATGTATTGACTGAACACTTTCCGTTGGCTATTTAAGCGATTACACTAAATATTACACCGAATCTGCTCAGACGAAGTTGCTTAGGGAACGATGTGGTAGAGTAAGATATTTCTCTAAAGTTGCCAAACTATTGCGTGAGGGTCTAACTACCTTCGATTGCACTTTTTATGTAACTGCCCACGAGGAGAACTCCGGCAATGGCGTCTATCTTCTGTGAAATTTCGTTCTTTTTTTTTAGTTAGCAATTACCATTCGTAGTGGTATCACAATTGGTGGTAGTGGTATCAGATAGTGCTGCAAATGTGCCCTGTTTAGGGAAACGACCTTATACGAAACTAAACTAATCCTTTCTAAGGGTAGCAGAATCCGAAGGCCTTGACGCTGTAGCGATTTCTTACAAAAAAAAGTGGGTAACGAATCGAGTACGGAAGCACTGTCGCTTTTTAAAATCGGAAAAAGGTCTTCTTTCTTATTCGAGCCCTTACCGGCAAAATAACGTAAGCCACACATTTTTCAAAATTTTGTTTTTGATGCAGAAATATTCGTAGAGCATCTAGAAGCATGGCTGCATCAAAAACAAAATTATGAAAAAAATGCCACTTACGTTATTTGGCGGTTAGGGCTCGAAATGTACACAAATTCATAAATGTATCAAAACGATACAAAAAAGAACAAAGAAAAAAAAATTCAAATGATCAGATTTACGAAAATCCTTGTTAACATACATATTTTTTGAATAAATCCCTTTTTTGTAGATGTTTAACCAAAAAATTAACAGTTTGAATGCCGTTTTTCGGAGTTTACCTTCATTGATTTCTCTCTTGTTTCTTCACTCTTTTTGTTTATTTATTTGCCAGTATCTTTTCTTTCATTGCATTAAGTCTGTTATTTATTTGCGTTAAAAATCAACTTTTTCTTTGTACAACGAAACAATAAATAAATATTTATGTATGTATTGTACATGCAGCTGCTAATGGCCGCTAAGCCTTCTTAAATAAGTAAATAACAGTGTAAGTAAATAAGTCAACGGAGTTTAACACTAAGAAAATATTTAAGTACAATATTTATTCATACATATGTAAATGCAAACGGGCTGAAGGCATACATACATATATAAATGCACATATTTGTAAGCGAACAGCTACAAAGCCTAAAAGCCGCCAATGTTCCGGTGTTAAAAACAACTTTCAACAATAACAGCAACAATGGCAACAAGAAAATTTACTTAAACAACATTGGTAAAAACGACCTCAGCAGCATCAGAAGAGTCAGCAGTCGTGTCAGTAGCATTCCTTTTGACATGCTGCTCTTCCGGTCGTTACATTTACTTCCGCTTGCAACAACAAAGCGTAAGGTAAGTTCCACAATCGAGCCTTTATAAAGTATTTATGTTTTTGACACCAACTCTCCATTGTCCGAGCCATTCTCAGTGCCAGTAATTTATCCATTTCGTTCCGTTGCCTGGCGATGCCTGTCGCTTTAATGCAGCGCGTACATCCAACTTAACTACCAACCATTTCATAATCGGCTCAATATCGTCAACGTATTGAATGGGCAATTAATCAAACGACCATTTACCATTTGGCTGCCCCATAGCGTGCGTCACCAGACCATCTCAGCTAGGAAATAGAATGCTGAGCATAACTGTGCTCAGCTCGTTAAGGTCACAACTACCTTTAGAATACATCTTAAATATATTTTACTCCAGCAACCACCACACATTCCCTTATATGTACGCTTCTGCACTCCGTACTTCTTCCGATCACCTTCCTTCCTAACTCAATACATTAACATTAACTTCAACTGCTCCCATTAAACGCCTTCTTCGGCACTAGTGTGTTCTTTTTTGCTGCCTGAACTTCTTTTTATTTGCCTCCGAGTCGAAATTCCATTTGTAATGCTTACTTGCTCACTTCTTGCACCGGAAAACTGAAAATAATTGCCTTTGTGTTAGCCACACTTTTCAGCTACAGCTACCGCCAGTGTTGCCAGGTAGTTGAACATAGAAATCGTCAAAATGGTTCTCGAAAATCGTCCTTTGTATTGAGAAATCGTCAACACACAAAATATTAAAATAAACAGTGTCCGGAAAAATTTTGGCTACTGATTGTTATGCGAAAAAAAATTTAATAAACCTTTTACGAATTACTAAAATTCACATTACTTATAACAGAAATACATTTTTTGCATTTAGATAAATAAGATACATATTATCCAATGAACTAAGCTGATAAAAAAATTTCCTGCTAGAAATATTTATTTAACCCTTGTGTATTGGAGGTACTTCAATACATAAGCGATTTTTGTATCGAACTTTTAAATTAGAAAATTGCCTTAAAATAAATAAATAAATAAATAAATAAATAAATAAAAAAATATATAATTATCCCATTTTTGCTTATATGGCAACACAGCAGAAGTGGTTGTCCATATTTCCTTTTCCTCATTATTGCAATTTTTTAGTCATTCCCAGAAAATCTTAGAATTTAAAAGAATGACCTGAAATGAGAAGTTTGGTATATACTTTTAGAATGCTTTTAGAATACATATATAAAAATCGTTTAGTTTAGGGTAACGATTTTTTTTGTTATAGTGTTAAAAGCCCAATAGTTTTCTGGAAAAGTATAAAAAATAGAAAAATCGCCACTAAAACAACTAGCAATAAAAAATTGCACATAGTGATAAAATCGTTATTTGCTTGTCGAAATCGTCAAATCGTCAAGACAGTTAATAAAAATCTTCAAAATGACGACGAAATCGTCAACATGGCAACACTGGCTACAACTCACCCTCTGCTTCTTCTTCTTCTTCTACATCTTTTTCTGCATCTTCTTTAACATCTCCTGCACCGCTTATGCTCGCTCACCTTGATTCTTACCTTTAGTATTCGCTCGCATTGTTCAACATCATTTTTCCAACATTTTTTACAATTTGCATTGTTGTTGCTTTTATTCGGTTTCCTTTTCAGAAAGCGGAAAAACTATGCTGTGATAAATAATAAAATAAATGAGTGACGAATGCATAAAGAGACGGAAATGGCCTCAGCAACAATGCAATAATGATCATAATACGATTGAATGAATGAATGAATGACCAATGCGTTGCCGATCAGCTTTCCTCTCGCTGCTTCTTTCTGACTTTGCTGATCTGTATGTCATATATACATAAATATGTACACATGTATGTAAGTATGCATCTAGCTCCTCTCAGCTTGAAATGCGATCCCCTGTCTACACTTTTGTATAACACAGCCATTTGCAGAGGCGTAGCAAGGCATATAGTATTTCGATTTCTACTTAGTTTGTGTTAAGTTTACTTTTATGTGGTTTGTGCTGTGGCTGAGGATTGCATTACGCGTGCCTGTAAATTAAAGCGACTGCTAGGGAAAGTGAAATTCTGCAGAAATTGGAAAGAAACAGGGATTGCAATCGTTGATAATGAAATGGAATCAGTATGAAATGAGATCATAATTTAACGAAATGAACTAAAAAATAAAAGTAAGACTCAGACATATCATAATCATATCAGCGATATCATAAATAGATCAAATCACTCCCTGACTTCCTAAAGACTCTGAATAAATACATATATTCTGAATACGTCTGACCCAAAACAAAAAAAAGAACACAGCGGCGCCTTTGTAACCGCGAAAGTTTATACTTCTTCCTATTCTTGATATTTGGCCTATTTTTGGAGATGACACTGTTAGCGCCTACAGCTTCGTTTATATGTATATCGATGCCTGAGTGGAAGATTGACATATATCGGCAGCCAGTTCGAACACGCCCTAATTCTCAGCTGCCGATTCAAAAACGTCCTATCTCAATATATTTTGCGTTGAGATTGGCCGTTTTTGAAACAAATTCTGAGATAGGACGTTCTTGAAAAGTTTTCTGAGATAGGGCATTTTCCAATCAGGTTCTGAACTAGTGCGTTCTGAGATACTACCTTCCGCTACCGAGATAGGTCTATCTTCCACACAGCCGACGATATAATTACAATCTTCATCTTCTTCTTATTTGGCACTACCACCATTCGTCGGTTTGGGCCGAGGCCAAGAAACTGCGCCAATGTTCATACCGATTGGGCTAACTGAAGCCCTATTCTCTGAAGAGGATGCTGTTTCTACCCACTTATCACTAGTTGTAAACGCTGGATATCAGCTGCCGGTCAAGAAAAGAAAACAAACTATTCAGAGGGGATTTGAAATCGATAGGGCCTCTTAGTTATAGAATTTATCATCATGGATTAACTTCCATGGATATTAAGTCTAAAATGACTTCCACGGACCCAAGGAAGTTGTGTCAGTTCCTCGCATTGCTATCCAGCTTTGAGATTGACGTCAAAAATTGAAACTAAGGAAGTTTGTCGAAAGAAGGAAAAAATGTGGCATGCTGTCTTCGCAGACATATCAACTAGATATATGTATTTATATAAAAATTCAAATGATTATGTCCATTTCAATAGCCAATGCTTAATACGAATTCAGCGCTAACAAAGCCATTTATGGCCTTTCTAACGAATGGATAACGAGAGATTCGGTGTCTTAAGCCCGCTACAGCACTAAATTCAGTATTCGCTGAGTCTTGAGTTTACGCACTCAGAAATTAAAAGCCAGAAGACCAATTGGGACGACAAAATGGTTAATTGGTGAGTTAGCTAAATTGGGAGGAGCATAGTAAGTGAGTGTTCCTTACCAAAATATCGTTTGTATGAGGTTTTAGCCCTAAATGCCAAAATACCTTTAAAAGAGAAGAATGAATTCTCAATTTTATGAGCTTTGTTTGGGAGTGAACTGAGCTCTATTAGTTTTATTCCAAAGCGGAATAACCTCGCAGAAGTTTTTCCCACATCTAATTGTCCTCAAGACATAGTCGGAATTGTGACCCTGTGGAGAAACCAAACTAGCCAACAAATTTACTACAGTAAGACTTGACAGCGAAATGGGATCTATTATTAGATGTGTAAATGCCAACCTAGGCATAGAATAGAACTCAGACTCACGCGTATAAGTAGCAACGAATTATACAAAAGAATATTGGTATTGCATGTTTACATACTGCATTCCTTTGAAGAAATATCTTAGTGCATTTTGTATATTTTTAGCGGCTAACCCCATACCACACTCTCTGTAACCCAACGACTGTCAATGTATCAAATAGCAACAATAAATTACCCAGGGAACTTAATTAAATGAAGAAATGCCACTTAAAGTGCAAAATAATGTGAGTGAGTGCGTTTGTAAAATGCCCACTGAATATATATGTCGGCCTTTAAAGTACAAAACCGCGTATCGTCATTCTGCAAAACCGCGTAACTGAAATTTGCTGACAAAAATTGGATTTTATCACAAAAGCTCTTGGCTCAAGCCTTATCCATTCGTCGTGAAATATACTAGCCAGAAAAGCGAGTGCTTTATAAAAGAGAGAACCATTTTGAAATACGAGTGTATTTACTCTCTAGAAAATAATTTAGGCAACCTCACATATGCGGTTTTGTATTTTGTTGATACGCGGTTTTGTACTTTAAACGACGATGTACTTATACGAGAGAAGAGGTATACTATGTACTTAGCTACTCGATACTATATTTAGAATTCAATAGAGTGATACTTAAATTTTTTGGATATACACGCATAAACACATTTATTATTTTTCCCAAAGATGTGTACGATTTCAGAGAGGTGAAATATAAACGCCCTTGAAAAGTATGGAACATTCTTTCACAAATAATATAAGTCCATATATTGGACAGGTACTTAGGTGCAAATTTATTTAATGAACAATGATACAAAAAAGTGCCTTCTGTTTCTCGCATTGGGCGCGCAGCGTTTTTCTGCCGCACTCGCCACGTTTGGGTAAAATAGTCATCGTTCTGTAACGCTCGTTTTTAACGCAGACAGTCTCATCAACGTGTTTTGCAGATCAATGGATCATAATAGTTATTGGGAGGACACTGCGACCTAATCGGTAATAACTTCCTTACCTTGACGGTACAAGACGGTACTATCAGCTTTGCTAGTAAATGGCCACAATCCATTAGTATACGAATTCCTAATAAAGAGTGGTTGTACTGTGGATAAACTTATGTAAGGGCTTGAGAGTGAGAGCGCAAACGGTTACGACTGGTTAGGTTCCCTGTGAGCAACCTGACGTTGGCTTTGTTAGAAAAGATTTAAATATGTTCCTTCTAACGAAGTTATAGTAAGGAACCCTACCGCTCGTCAGTACTGACTTTACCATTTCGATAACTGCAAGTTCCTCAGAAGACCAACTGGACAGATGTTGACCCCTTATCGCCAGTTGTCAAAGCACTGCTTCATGAGGAGCTTGTTGGTATTTATCTGATTAGATGGAGCCCTGAAGGCCGTTTGACTACCTGAAGATATAACTATACCTAAATTGACCTTTCACCCCTTTTCAAGGTTTCAAAAATGTAGTGTTCCCTACTTGTGTCGGTCCAAAAAGTCTTCTATAGGTCTCATAGATCGGGTGGCTTTACTGAGAAATTTGAATTTTCAACGTTGCAAACGTTTTACTTGGTTAAAGGAAAAACAGACGCAGCCAAAGCCAGGCGCCAATATTATCAATCCCAATTTGAGAACCGAAATGCAGTGGACTACGATTTATTTTGATATTCTGCTTTCGAACTCATCCACATTGGGTTAATAACTTTTGCATGTTGAAGTTCCGATTATTTTGTATTACAAAAGAAGCTAGTTATTTTTTGTGAAAAAAATTATTCGTTGCAAACTACACACATATCCATGTGTATCCATTAGGGTGCATGACTCTCCATAAAAAAAAATCGGCACTGTTTTTCCATTGGATATATAAATTTTGTTATATTTTAAGACTTTCACCAAAATATTTCTGAAAAATATTAAGATTTACGTGAGCTGGACCTATTTCGAAATACTTTCGAGTTTTTTTGATAAATGAAATTTGTTTTTAAACATATGCTTTCTAGAAAATGACCTCGGGTTTAAGCTTAAAAGGCTAGCTTTTTTATTTTGGACATGTGTATGTACATTAGGGTGGTCCGAAACTGCATGCCAAAAAGTAATGTCCGAATTCTAATGCTCTCATGCCCTAGGATTTTTTTAAGTATATCGCAAAAATATTCTTCTCTTTTTTATTTTAAAATGATTTTGAGATCGCTGAAAGCACTCAAAGCAAGCGAAAAAAAAACAATTTTCGTACAAATGCTTCAGAATTCTTGAAAATATACATCTTTCCATAGGAAAACTCTGTTTCTCAAAAAGAGATACCCAATTGTTTATCTTACCATTTTTAATACTAAACATTTTTTATGGGTCCACAACTGCATTTTTTTAGGGTTTTGTGGCACCTATAAAATATAGTTACTATTAAAAATTGTTAAATAAATAATTGGGTACTAGTTTTGGAAGTCTCCTCAAGAGAAAAATATCGATTTTCAAGAATTCTATACCATTTTTGCGAAAACTTGTTTTTACCATATAAAATACATGGGCCACTTTGAGCGCCTTGAGCGACCTTCAAATATTTTTCGATTTCAAAATTAAAAAACAGGGGTATATTTTTTCGGTATAGAACATTCCTAGGGGGTGAGAGCAATAAAATTCCGAATTTACTTTTTTTTTTTACCCCCTTAGTGTACGTATGTATGTATATCCATGACTGTGGTGCCAAGACACAAACTCTCGATTGCATGAGTGGTTAAACTGCTTCTAAAAGATACTTGGCACATTGTTGAAAAAAAAATATCACAAACCACTAAAATCGATGCAATTCACATTTTCGCCCCAAAAAAACAACAAAGCTATTAAAAATCTTCGAGTGCCCTAAAGTAAGTGATTATTATGCACTTGACACTTTTGAGTAAAGGCACTTCAACATAAAATGCAATTCACAACATTATTAAAAAAAGAAAAACATTGTAATACATACTGCAACACAAAATCGTGCGTCAAAATTGAAAGGACACAGCCGAAAGGCCAAAGGAAGATGATATTTTTCAAAGATGCACCCAAACGCTTGAGACAGTGATGACAATCTGAATGTAGGCGAAGACGCCCATGTGGTATCCTACAACAAAAAATTAAAAAAAGGTTGTAATTTTTGGGGTAATAGCAGCATAAACATGTCACATAGTGAGCGCTTACAGTATGCGAAATGAAGAAAAAATACCACAGAAAAATCGACTAGAAAAAAAAAAAAAAAAAAAATTACAATTTAACTAAAAGTAAAGCGGGCGTTGCATGCATTAAAATACATTTGTTGCGCGCAAGTGGCAAGCAGGCAATTGTTGTTTGTGTCGTCGGTGCTGGTGCTCATGCTCTTGCCGCAGTTCCTGCTACTTGAAGTACTCGTACTTGTGTGGATACTTCTAAAGCATGAATGCATACATACTTAAGCGCATATGTAGTTATGTACATACATTTGTATTTATTAGCACTTAAGTGCGTTTGTGCCACGACGCCTTGCTCAACACCGATATTTGTCAATTTGTGTGCGCATGTGGGTATATAACACTGCCGCGTACTGCTTAATGCGCGAACAAAATCCTTTACATATGCACCATAATGATACTCAACTCATTAACGGCTATGCTGATAAGAGGTGCTTAATCCGCCAACGCCATCAGCGCCAGCAACGCGCGGCTACTTATAAAAATAATCAGCACACTTCAATGGAAAGCAGAGAAAAAAATATTACATTGAATGGTGGCAATAACGCGGGGAGGGAGGCGGTCGCGCTGTGGTGTTTCCAGTGAACTGTGTTGATGGCTGTGGATGCTGCTGGGCTGGTAGTAGGTGACTGCTGTGGCGCGCGTCTAATTACGCGAATTCACATACATAGGTATCTGCAGCCAGGCATCGACAGGAAGTGAGCGTGCGTTATGGGTGAAAGAAATTTACGTACATATATTTGTACACACACATGCGCGATTTTAGATCGACAGTAGCGTGTCAGTGCCATTTTGCCGCTTCGCCGTTCGTATCCTTTCAATTAACTCATTTAAACGAGCGTCGCGCATAATGATGCTGTGGCTGATGTGGCATATGTAGTGTAGGCGTTGATAGCGCCATGTGTGAAGGTGGGGAAGGTGATGGCAGGGCATGCGGTTGGCGGGTATTCATATTGGTTGTTGCTGATTTTAAACGGCATAAGTGTTTGTTAGCTTATATGTATGTATTTGTTCATACATATGTATGTAGTATGGCATACGAAAACAGACTTAAAGCACTTGGCATTGACTTCTGAGTATGTAACGGGTGATTTTTTAAGAGCTTGATACCTTTTTTTTTTAAAAAAAACGCATAAAATTTGCAAAATCTCATCGGTTCTTTATTTGAAACGTTAGATTGGTCCATGACATTTACTTTTTGAAGATAATTTCATTTAAATGTTGACCGCGGCTGCGTCTTAGGTGGTCCATTCGGAAAGTCCAATTTTGGGCAACTTTTTCGAGCATTTCGGCCGGAATAGCCCGAATTTCTTCGGAAATGTTGTCTTCCAAAGCTGGAATAGTTGCTGGCTTATTTCTGTAGACTTTAGACTTGACGTAGCCCCACAAAAAATAGTCTAAAGGCGTCAAATCGCATGATTTTGCTTATTTACGAAGCCATTCAACCAGAAATGAGCCTCATCGCTGAACAAAATTTGTCGATAAAAAAGCGGATTTTCTGCCAACTTTTCACACATTCAACACATTTCGAACCGAACACTGATTTTGGTAATAAAATTCAATGATTTGCAAGCGTTGCTCGTTAGTAAGTCTATTCATGATGAAATGTCAAAGCATACTGAGCATCTTTCTCTTTGACACCATGTCTGAAATCCCACGTGATCTGTCAAATACTAATGCATGAAAATCCTAACCTCAAAAAAATCACCCGTTAGTTAAAGGGAACTTGAGTGTGTGCCATCTTTGGATGAGCTTCTCGCTGTCAGATCTTTCAAAAAGTCTTTCAAAAGACAGTAACGAGCTTTCAAGATAGTTGACAATTGCCTTACGAAAAACTTTATACTGATTTGACAATATCTTATTTGAAAATTTGCCTTTAAAATTTTGCATACGATAGTCGAATGACAGAACATAATGCGAGAAAGCTGTTTTAATAATCCATTTACTTATTGCGCCATGTACCGCTACAAAACTTTAGGTGCGCTTGCACCACAGCCACCATTTTTAATATTTTCTTTATTTATACTTTTTATAAATTATTTATTTTTACAATTGGAAAAAAATTAAACTACGTTTTTTATTGAAATGTTGAATGTTGACAAATTCACTATTTTGACGAGCGAGGCGAGCACAAGTCGACGGGAAAGCTTTATGTGGGCAGGCGTTTATACTCATAGAAAGTACAAGTTACAAAGTTAACCAAAGTAACCCTTCAAATTTGTAATCACAATGACTTAGATCAAGGCTGTTGAAACTGCGGCCGCGGGAGTGAGTGTTATCAACGTAAGCCCTATCTATGGCTGTGCCGGTGGCACGCGTGCTCCGTGTACCAGCCGCTGACTCCACGAAACGACCTTGCTTACTTGTTTCACTTTTTTCTTTCTTGATATAATTTTTTTAATTCTTCATGTTGCCTGTGCATAAATCCGGCCCTGTCTGTAGAAAGGACTAAGTACTTGTACGTTACCGAATAGATGGCTTCTGGATTTCAATTTTAGGCAAAATATCAACGTTTTCTTTCCACGCTGACCCTATGAGAAGTGCGAACCACCTAAACCTCGGAATAATGGTAGTATTTTGAACCCTGACAGCTCTTTGATGCTTTCATCACTCCTAGATTTCGCTTCTTAGGATCAATTTATCTAGGCAAACATAAGCTGAATGAACAACGCGAAGAAAACTCGCGAGTCTCTTCAATAATACGTAGGTCAGGGGAGGTGTTTAATCGAATCGAAGGTTTTTAATATTCATAAAGATAAACTCTCGTCACAATGACGAGGTGACTTGCTAACTAAGCATACAAGCTAATCTAACTAAGCATACAATTTTGCTGTTTTTGCGAGTAGCAGCAGCAATGAAATTTTTTATGTTAACATAAGTGCTTTAACTACAATACATATGCCGAATTTCACGAATTCTATCCACTTGACGCAAAGTTGCAGTAAAAATACTGCTTACCACCTTACAGCTGCGATGTTGCAACACCAATTGAATTGCCTGCACGTAAAACTACCTTCGAATGCCACACCATGATGCCCTTGCTGCAAGCAGCTGCATTTTAGATGCAAGTATTCTTAAGGTCAGCTCAGAAAAAGCCAATTAAAAAAAAACACACAAGTGACTGAGTGACTGAGTGACTTTTGACTGAATGAGCGAAAGAAAGAGTGAGCGGCACAGGAAATGCATTTCCTGTCTGCCTCTTTTAGAGAGCCGAAAAAGCATGTGCGTTTCCAACATACTTAATGAACGCAGCGACCTCTACAGGCATGCAGTACTTGAGCAACTGTATCTTCTCAACTGGGAGCAACAGCGCTTGCTCTCAACTTGAGAATCTCAACTCGTAGCAACGTTACTCTACGAATACCTGGAGCGTAAAGAATTCTTACTGCTGGCTGCTCCAAACGAGCGCTGCCACGCTAAGTTGGGGTGTAGCCACAATTGTGGAGTCAACCACAAACTTGCAGAGGCTAATTTATGAGCTCTGTTGAGAGGAAAAATGCAGCTGCCGCCTTTTTGATTGCTTGCTGCTCATTCGCGCTCATTTTGGCTACCTAACCTTAACTCGAGCGCTCAGCGTGCTCAACAGAAAATTGCATTTTTCAAGGCGCTCCTGCTTTTTTTCTTTTTGCTCAGGCAAACTGGTTTTCCTAGCTACGAGAACTCACGTGAATACGAGTATTCCACCAAACGCAGACGACTGCTTCGTTTACCAGTGCAGAGTGAGCTGAGTTGCTGCACAAATACACTCCAATTAGGGTGGTTGCTGCTGCTTCTTTCTGTCTCTGACTCTGACTCTGGCTGTACGCTGTTGTTTAGTCAGTTGACTGTTTGCTGGTTTTAGGTAGCAGAATTATTTACGCTTGGCCGCTTCTCTATGGGCCACTAAAGCGTACCGAGGTGTTGTTAGCGCGTCAAGTTCGTTGAAGATTTAGTATAGTTCGTTGCTTGGCCGTGTGCGGTTGTATACTTTTGGATAATCGAAATAGTATACCAATACACCAGTGAACATTTTCGAAACTTAGAAAAAAAAAACAAAAAAATTTAAAAGCCGTCATCTATACGAGCATAAATGAAGAGCGGCGTGCAAGGTGAAAAGCTAATTAGCTCCAAAGTGTCAAATGTAAATGAAGACTGTGTGGATTTTTTGAAAAAAAAAAATTGGTGGCGCAAAAGCCGTGATTAAAGCGAACACTTGGATTATCGCTCACGGTGATGCAGCTGGAGATTTTGAAAAAATAAAATAAAATGTACGAAAATTAAAAAACGAAGAAACAGAAATTAAGCAGTGCTTATTTTATGAAAATCTTAAAGCAGTTTTATGAAAAATTAAATGAATTTCGTGATTTTATATGAAAACTGAGCAACAACAAACAAATATATGTATGTGCGTGTGAAGTATTAAATACAAGCAACTATTTAACTGTACGAGCTGTCAATGGAAATGCGTTATTAGACGTTTTATGCCGAAAGCCATTAAAAATTACTAATCAAAAAGTTATTAAACAATCGAATTGTATTGTAATTAGTGACCAACGATTGAATTTCGCTTGCCTGCTGCCGTGGGAAAAGTTTGCCGTAATCGACGAATTGCATGCTTATTGATATTTAATGTGCACGTGGTGATACTGCTGAACAGTTGGAAAAGGTTGGTGGCGCTTATTTAAAATTCCTATTTTATTTTTAAGGAAATGTGCGATTAATTATAGCCAAATGTAAAACTTTCATAATAAGTAGTTTCTGTGAAAAGTAAAAGAAAATACTTTTTGAAAAATTATTTCAAACTATCTACTAAAATTGGCGTATTTTTTTTTGCCAAAAAACTGGTATTATGAAAAATTTGCAAAGTAACTAAATATTTGCGCCAAAAGGCTCTGCTTCTACCCATATGCAGATTTTTTATACAAGCATTAAAATGTTCGACATAAAATATTTTTTAAACAAAATTTTTGCTCAAAAATATTAATTAAATTTTTTTTTTCGAATTTCGAATTGAAAAAAATTTAACACTTAATAGAGTTACTTTTTGGAGTTTTTAACTCGGTTATTATTCTTTTTTTCTAACCTCGACATTTTAAAATTAAAAGTAAACTTCATTAATTTGACTTTCAGCGCTAATTTTGTATGTAAATAAGTATGGCGGCAAAAAATGTTTTTCCGTTTCGTTAAAAAAATGAGTTAATAATGATGTATACGATTATCAGCAAGTTTTAGACTAAAAATAAATTAACTAATTATTTCATTAAAATATACACATTGTTTTGTAAAATGAAAAGAGAAGTATGCCCCAAATTAGAAAAAAATGTGTCAAATATTTTAGTTTTGAAAATATTTTGTTAAAAATTTATTGGTTCAGTAAATTTCAGTTAGTGGTTAAATACAAATAGTATAGATTTTATAAAATAAAATAAAATGTAAATATTTTCATTCAAAATTTGTGATTTTAATTATGTAAATATGTTTAACAATTTCATTTTTTTATATATATTTTTTTAAGTAATGTTTTTTTTTATTTCAAATTTTTTTTAATTTTTGATAAGTATTAACATAAGGAGTTTAACCTTTGCTGAGATGTGTAGAAAAATTTATATCCGTATTTTTAAAGTGTAGATTTTAAATAAATTCCTGTTTGTGAATTTCACTGATGCTGAGATCCTAAAAATTAAGAAAAGGAATATGTATTATGTAGTAATGTGCATTAGCGAGAGCCGAAAATCCGTTTTTTATAGAATTTTGATTGGTAATAGCAAAAAAGCCTAAGATATTGATCAATAATTGTCATCTTTTACACAGATTGTTTTTAGAGCATACTGGACCATATTTTTGCTATTACCAATCAAACTTCTAAAAATGCGGATTTTCGGCCCATGCTAATGTACATACATATGTATGATGCAATGCAACCTATCTAGAATTTTCACAAAAACTAGTATCTGATGACAGAACCCATTTGCACTTAGTTGGCTGGCATCACTGCTGCTAATGCTTGCTTAGCAATCCAATAGTAAATTCTTTTAAAAATCGATATACAAGGTGCGCATTAACATCATCGATCACAGTTAAGCGGTGGATTTCTATATCAGAAGTTGATTTTTGTGAAAATTGCAGATAGGTTGTATGATATTGGATATAAGTTGTACCATAATCCCTTGATATGCATGTGTACATCTTATTATTTTTTCAAAAGAAAAATAAATCTAAATACATAATTTTAAATTCCTTGTATATAAATTTTTATAAAAAAAAAACTAGAATAGGCAAACATTTTTTCGAAAAAAAAGAATTTACGAATTCTACAATTTGTTTGTAGTATTTGAAAATAATTTGGGAATTTTTTTTCATAGTTAAATAAAAATCAAGCTCATAAAAAATTTTTTAATTATTTGAAAAAAGTATAATTAGAATTCTTGAAAAGTAGATAATAAAAAAACGAAACTCATGTATATATATTTTTTTTTTAATTTTAAGAAACAAAACCATTTTAGTACATTTTAAAAAGCGCTTTGAAATAATTTTAGATTAAAAAAAATAAATAAAATTCGAAAGAAATTACATGAAATAGTAGGGAAGAAGTCCAAATTTTGAAATAAACAGAAAATTGAAATTGTTTTTTTTTCTCAATTGTAAAAGCGTTTCAGCACAACAACTAAGCGTCAAAACAAAGAAAAGCACTATGGTAAAATATCATCTGCAAAAGGTCAAATTTATCACTAAAGGCCAATTTTTATTGGGTTTTTATTGATTTATTTTGAAAATTCTATTCTAAAAAAAAAAAATTGAAAAATGTAAGCCCTTTTCAAAAGGTAATGCTAGGCGCGTTTTTTACACGCACACAAACATACGTATCTGCGCTTAAAATTTGTATGAACCTGTAAGCGACAAACTATGTGTGCTAATGAATAGCTGTTGATAAAATCAAAATTTCTTATTTGAAAATGGAAATTTTCGATGCTTGTTTTTTTTTTACACGTTAATATGTCACATAAATATATGCGTGTGATAAAAATATTAGTGGCTTTTTGATAGATATGAAAATTGCTCATATATTTCTTTGATATTCATCCCGAAATCGGTATGTGTTTACATATTTAACTCCTCTACAACGTAAGAATTACAATTCAAAAAAAATTTTCTTTTCGTAAATTATTTAAAAATTTAACTTCCGACCCTTACAGGACCTACCAGCCTATATATGTAGTTGAAGTTATATTAGAATTTCTTAAAAGCTAAATATAAATATTGTTTTGCGAAAAATTGTTATTTTCAATTTAAATTTCAGTAGTAATAAAATTTTTAGAATAAAAGCAACAAGATTGAGAAAGTGTACATGTACGTATGCATATGTGTATGTATATATTTAAACAAAATATATAAATATTAACCACTTTCAAAAAATTTACGAAGTAAAAAAATTTGAAATTTAGTTAAATTATAACATTTTACATTGGAAAACTACAGAAAACTAATTTCTTAAAATTCAAGAAAAAAGTTAATATAATTTATTTAAAACAATATTTGAATTTCCAGTTTTTAAAAACAGGTTCGCTTTATCTCTGTTGCCATCAGCATAACAAAAGCAAAACTAGAGCAAACCACATACAGAAAATTTTAAATATTTAATTAGTTTTGACATCTAGGCACTAAAAAAATGCATAGCGCACTCCAAATATAACCAAACCGTGCGTTCAATTTTTCTTGCCTCTAAATTTTCTTATTTTATTACTTCCATTCATTACTTATGTATCTCGCACATTTCCATACATTTCACATTGAATTAATTTCCTCCACTTCAATGCATTACTTAACCCATTCTTTTTTTTCTGCGTCTCTTCTTTTCCTTCGCAGCAATGGAACGCTTATAAAACCAACCCATTACACACGCTAAACACAACGAATTATTCGACAGCGCATTGGAACGCATCGCAACGACAACGAAAAACCACAACAGTCGTAGCGACTGTAAATCAACAAAAAAACAACAACAAAAGTCACACACACACGCCCAAAAATGTCGCGTTTCGAAAATATTTTCTTCATTTCATTACTTTACTTCTTGCTGTTCATCGCCTCCACCCGCGGCTTAGCTAACTGTCCGCCTGGCTGCCAGTGCGATGACAATACACTCGTTGTACAGTGCGGCGAAGGCCAATTGGATGTGCTGCCCATCGCACTCAATCCGTCCATACAACGTCTGGTGATACGTAACAACAAAATCAAGACCATCGATTCATCAATACAATTCTACGCCGAGCTGACGTTCCTCGATTTGTCTTCGAATCACCTGATGACCATACCGCAGCGCACCTTTGCCTACCAGAGGAAACTGCAGGAGGTGCATTTGAATGACAATAAGATCGGTGCGATCAGCAATAAGACTTTCATTGGCCTATCGGCGGTAACGGTAATGAATTTACGCGGCAATTTAATTTCCGAGCTACATTTGGGCACCTTTACACCGCTGCTTAAAATTGAAGAGCTGAATTTGGGAAAGAACCGCATCGGCTTTGTGGATCCCAAAGCGTTTGACGGTTTGTCACAGCTGCGTATTTTGTACTTGGACGATAACGCGTTGACCTCGGTGCCAGATCCAGTAGTTTTTCAGGCTATGCCTAGCTTGGCCGAACTCTTTTTAGGCATGAACACCTTGCTGACAGTGCCGTCTGCTGCCTTCCAAGATGTGCCCGCACTGACGCGCCTCGATCTGCGCGGCGCTGGACTACGCAATATCTCGCATGATTCGTTCAAGGGCTTGGAAGAGCTGCGGCAGCTGGATCTCTCCGACAATAGGCTGACACGTGTGCCTACTTTTAGTCTCAGCAACATGGTGCGTTTAGAAGAGTTATCGTTGGGACAGAATGACTTTGAAGTGATTGTGGAGGGTGCTTTTGTTGGTCTCAAGCAGCTGAAGCGTTTGGACATCAGTGGCGCACTGCGGCTAAAACGTGTCATGAATGGTGCATTCTCGACAAACGGCAACTTGGAGTACCTCAATCTGTCGTCGAACAAAATGTTACACGAAGTGCAAGAGGGCGCACTCAGCGGACTGCCCAACATGCGTCACGTTATACTGAAAGCTAATGCGCTCACCTCACTAGCGGAAGGCCTCTTCCCATGGCGCGATCTTATGACACTCGATTTGTCGGAGAATCCCATCTCCTGTGACTGCCGCGTGATGTGGCTACGCAACTTGTTGGTGGAAAAGAATGGCACAAATGATGCAATCTCAGAAGTCTACTGCGCTTTTCCCGACCGCCTGCATGGTGAGGCCTTACGCAATCTAAACCCAACACTAATGGGCTGCACGCACACCGATCCCCGCAAGCAGGCCTTGATAGGCGCGCTGCTCGTTGGCTCGGCGGCGACTTTAACCGCGCTGGCATTGATACTCTATCGCTGTCGCCGCAAGATACGCGAGTACATCAGCAGCGGCGTGTGGGGAAACTCTGCTTTAGGGCGCAAGGAACGCGAGTATCAGAAGACCTTCTGCGATGAGGACTATATCACGCGCCATCAGCATCATCCCTGCAGTCTGGGCATACATTCGACCTTCTCGAACACCTATACACCACACCATCCCGCTGCCGCACGTCACTATGGCTTCTGCACCATGCCCATCAATGACTTGAATGCCCCGGATGCACAGAAGAGTCTACAACAGCTGCAAGTACCCACCGCCACAGTGCTGAATGAGAAGAAAGC
>NW_023461634.1:0-24308 GCF_013731165.1 Rhagoletis pomonella
TTGGTTTGATGGGATCAAAGCTAGCTTATAGCTGGTGAAATTCAAAAATTAGGTGGTTCTCACAAAAAATCAAAATTTCCAGGCTCTGGCTACATATGCACCTATACATACAAATGTATAAATATGTATATGAGTTAACAAGATGAGCAGAAGAAGCTTTGTGTTAGAGTCGCATTTCAGAAAAGCGCAAAAATTGAAACATTCCGCAAATTTCAAATATTCAACTGCTGTCAAAAATGTCATTGTCACATTGGCGGTAGTTTCACACGCTCCCCAAATCTCAGTAACACAAACGAAAGAGCAGGGAATGGCCACAGGACCTCCGACTGTGCAGTACCAAAGAAAACAATGCGTGTTTATGTTATGTGTATACACTAGGGTGACTGACTCGGTTTTTCCAAACCGGCTCCCATCGTTTTTTTTTTTGAAGTCTATAGGCGGTTTTTGGAAATCTTGATTTGTCAAATATCGAATAAACCGGGGTTTTTGATCGAACAAACCGGTTTTTTTATTTTATCCAAAGCTTGACCTCTGAGTATAACTTTAAGGTTTTTGAAAGTTTTGCAATTCAAGGGAAGCCTACAAATAGTTTCAAAATTATATCCTAGGTTATTTTAGGATGAACAGTATATCTTATAACAAATCATCCTGTATACTTGGCGCCGAAACGCTTTTTTCTTATTTGGCCGAGCTTATCTTCGTATTCGTATTCTGCTTTTTTATGGCAGAAGTACACTTGGAGGGTTGCCATCGTCTGCCGAGGGGCGATATCCGCTTGAAAAAACTTCTGTTGAGGGATCTCCAGAGTTGCAGTAGCCTGTAACCTGTAAACATCCGGATACGGCGGCAAGAGCACTACTCAAAGCCGAAAAATGTTCGAAAAAAGGCAATAAGGTATTAAAAACAAGACCAAACGTGAATTTTTCACTGATTTTCGTTTTAAGTTTGATATAAAAAAAAAATAAAATTTTTTACTTATTTTGCATTGCTCTTTTTTTAATAAAAGCTATCTTTACTGTTAATAGTTTAGTTTAATTTTTTGGTCATGACTTCATACAGCAACACACGAATTTTCACAGTGTAAAAACTATATAAAATAAAACCGGTTTATCCGGTTTTTTCTTTCTTTTAATTTCAAAATCGGCAACCGGTTTTTTTTTTAATTGCATATTTTCGAATAACTCGAAAATCGGTTTTGGAAAAAGGCGAATATTCGGATACCCTAGTAATATATTTCATTCTACAACAAAAAGCATAAAAATATAATTTCTAAACTTTGTGCAAAACTAGCGAAAATTCAATAAATTTTTAAGCAAATTTTCAACTTTTTAATCAGATTGTTTGGAATTTTCTGGAGTATGCAGTTTTGTAGCCCATTGAATGCTAGTAAAAAATGCAGGTTCCGAGTTAGTCAAAAATCGCATTGATTTTTGAGAATTTTTTCGTTGAAGGTGTTTTGCACTTTTTCCATATAAAGTATTTTCGAAAAAATTTGTGTGTATGGAAGAGACTGCGTGAAAAAAATTTTACTTAAAATTTGTACTTTATTATAATAAAATTGATTGGGCTACCACTCTGAATAAAAAGTTGAAAGTTGGCATGAAAATCTGCTGAATTTTCGCGAGTTTTTCACAAACTTTAGGAATTATATTTTTATGATTTTTGTTGTAGAATGAACCATACGTTTATAAGAAAAATTAGCGAAAAAATATTAGAATAGAAATTGGTGCATGTAATATGAAAAATTTGTTGTGCCAATACTTTTTGCCGGCAGTGTATGTATGTATATGAGTGAACAAAAAGCAAGTAAACAGCTCAATTCAGAAACATTTACGAAATTTTTTTATAGCATTCCTATGTATATTTTCGATTTACACCATTTTTTTTTTTCAAATTTCACATTTCTTTCTCCTTCTGCGTGTTTTTGTGACGCACATGACACGCCTAAATGACAACACCACCACCACCAACAATTGTGTCAGTCACGTCGAAAGCATTCGCGGCAGCAGCAATGACAATTCTTGGGAAAAAACGCCAGCGATTATGGCGTTCGTTACAGTTGATTGCTTTGGCAAACAAACAGACAGACAGACAGACAAACAGCAAATTGGCATTTTGACGTTTCGCTCTTATTACAATGTCATTTAAGCGGCGGCGTTTGAACCAAATTGGAGGCGTAGAAGGAGGGCTATAAGAATTGTACGAACTGCGAAAAAAAATCAAGTGCAAATATTTAATTTGCTTTGAGATAAAAAGAGCAGACAAATGGCAATAGGTATGTTTAACGCGATGACAACAACAAGCAAGCAATCAATGCAACAACAGTACACATCGTCAACATCGATTTGCCATTTTGCCAAGTGTTTGCTGCGGGTGGGAGTCGCTTGCTCCCCCCTAATGTCTCGCACCGTTAAATGCTGGCTATTTGAGTATATTTTTGGCTTATAATTTGTATGCATTATTTTCCAATTTCGCTACCAAATATTCATGTGCGTACATGCATACTTACATGCAAAGTTTCATAAATATTTTTGGCTATAGGTAGTTTCACTTAATGGCATTAGCAGCCATGTTAGCAATTTAACTTTTGCTGAGATTGTGACATTTTCATCAAAATCAAGCTACCAGTTTGAAAATTATAATACAATTTTTTGCTCAAAAGAATTTGGTCCACAAAACAAAAAAAAAAAATTATTTTTTAAATTAATAAAAATAAAAATGAGTTGCGCATTTCGAAGCTGCAAAAATACGAAATACCACTGTAACTGCAAGGAAGACGGTACAAAATGTTTAAAATTTCCACGGCTTAAGCCCTTGCGGAGTGAGCAAGGAAAGCCTTCTAAAATATCTGTGCATATTTTCTCAACATTGATGGTGACCAGTTAACAAAGTCCGATTTTTTTTTTATTTATTGTGCAATTCAAATGTGACTCTAGAGGAAAGGACTGTAAAACGTTTTTTTTTTCAATTCCATATTCAAATCTAAAGTTACATACATATGCCATTATCCGTTGCATATCGAGGTAAAATTGCATTCTTTGTATGTACATATTTTCACTACATATGTATGTATATCATGTACTAGACTTGTTTGGTTTCCAGGCAGGTTCTTGCTGTTCATCTAAAAAGACTAAAATATTTACACCCATTTACTGCGAAAGAAATTACCATCTCGAAATTCCCTAATTTATTTTTAAATATTAACAATGTGGTAACGCTGCTAGCAACATGAACAAATTATGAAGCTTAAAAAATCTCAGTATCCTTAAAAAAGTTGTTTATTGAAACTACCTTCTTTTCGCGTCTGCTTTAACCTGCCTGCTGAAAATTCCCTTCTGTATGCATTTACATACAAACATACAGACATAAGTATTCTATTCCTATGCAATTGTTTTTTAATTCCTTTGGCCGATTACCCGATAAAATTCAAGGATTGACAATTATCAACCCATTCACGGCCAATCCTTTCGTGACCTATAGATATTGCAACACATACCCATATGAACATTTTTTCGAAAAAACAACCGTAGTCGCAGAGTAGTTAGAGCTATTTTCACACGGTAGGGCCCAGGTTAGATTCCTGTTCTGAGCAACATCCAAAAAAAAAATTGTTTAGCAGTCCTTCGGGAGGAAATGGCAAACCTCGGAGTTTTCTTCTGCCATAAAAGAGAGACACATTTTCCCTTCGGAGCGCAAAATTATAAATCCGCCTCATTTGCTTTTCGAAAAAATTGGGGCTTTACACATATCCTATCCCAAAAAAAAATCAGATATTCATATGAATTCATAGCTGCGTTTGACTCTGATAACTTTCTTTATAAGGGATGGTAAAATATAGTATAAAGCCTTAATTAAAACTTAGTTCAGAAGATTGTTGGGCGCAAAAATACCATAAAGATTCCGCGAAGAAGAAATCCTGCCGTCAAATATATTTCAAATGAAAGTTATTTTGCACGGTGATGTTTCATTCTACAGGTATTTATTTTAAACTACATAAATAGATGTATGTACACATCTTTAAGTTTACACAAGCATTTAAGTCACACAGTATGACCGCGGAATTTTCAAGCTGTACCGGCCGGCTGCAGACGGAGGATAGGGCAGCTGCAGAATTCACTTGGCTTGCTGCTCGACTGCGCGCATTGTTTGTTTTCGTGAATTCGTGCTGGTCATAGGGGCAGGTTGTTCGACAACGAAATTCCTACCTTGCCTACGCTTCATTTCCAGTACGATTATGAATGCGGCTAATGAAGCGTAAATGACCAGCGGCATTTCGTAATTAGTTATGTACGACTACACATATAGCCATAGCAGCTGAAAAAGGGTGGGTTGGTGGAGAGGTCAATTTTGAATAATTACAATGCAACAGACAATTTTACAAATTAACTACATGTATATTATAAAAAATAAAAAAAAAATTAAAAAAAAGTTTTGTAAACGCCAATCTATTATTATTATGTGTAGTATATGTATATGTACTTATGTATGTATGTATGTTAGACTGACTCAAAAAAATCGACAAACTTTTTTTTATTAATAGCCGCCCCTTCAATACCCCCTCAATACCTTCGGGGGGATGTAAAAAGATAATTTTAATTATTTTACCTAAAATAGGAGAAAAACTGTAATAATGGCAAAATTTTCACTTTTTGTTTGAATAACCGTTAAACCAAGAAATTATATGAGACGTTTATTGTAGAGCGTCTAATTTCCCATAAAAATATGTATAGCATTTTTTAGTTCAATAATTTATAGCCGAGAAAACAAATTCCAAAGATGAAGACAATTTTTTTCTAAAAACTGCGATGGGCAACCTTTTAAACTTCATATTAAAAATTGCGCTTTTAATAGGCATTTTTTGATATCCCCGGGGGCATTGAAGAGGGGGCTATTAAAAAAAGTTAGTCGACGACTGTTTTGAATCAGTCTAATGTACGTATGCATAAATACTTAGTATACTCGTACATAATTTGTAATACATAAAACCTCAAAACCATTTCTATAATCATTTTTTCTTTAATTGGGTTATAAAGTGACTTTTATTCGGTTGTAAATTGGTTGGGCACGGAAGCGCGATTAAACTGTTTGCATTTATTTACTTAAACAAATAAAAAAGCAAGTCTACGTGGTGACATTTCTAAATCTTTGCTAGCATGTGATTGCGATAGTGCTAAGAACAGTATTTGATTACATCCAGTGTTACCGCAGCCTCCCAAAAAAAAGTATCCAAAATTTAGCCTAAAAAGTTTTTTGTTTTAAATATCCACGTATCATTCTTAAAATAGCCGATAGGTTGCAGTGAAAAAGCATATTATGTGGTTACGTGGCATTTCCGCGTTTTGATGAATACATTGAATGTTTTCTACCATTTCTAGAACAGCAGCGGAGCTAATTTTTACTAATTCCCCCAAAAAACTTCAATATCGTCTACAACCTCAATCTTATAGTCAAACTTTAACAATCGCCATTGCACTATCTAATAATTTTTCTTTGTCACTAATTTCATGAAGAAAAATTTACGGAAATATATACATGTATATATGTATATGTATGTATATTAGACCACGTCAAAAAAATTTACTAGGATTAATCAAAATGCTCGAAACTATACGAATACATTGATTACATGTTATTTAAGTACTCGTGAAATTCCAAAAAAAAAAAATCTTAATTACTAGATTTGACCCTAACAGGGCAAGCGATTAAACAAGGATAATTTAGGAATTTATAGAATCTGAGCATTCATAATACTTAAATAGTATGTAATCAATGTATTATTATAGTTTAGAGGATCATTGCTATAGCAAATACTAAAATCAGAGTCCGATGGCGGTCGAATTGGAGGGTTTTTATTTTTTTACGTGGTCTAAAGTAACTATATGTATGTAATATGTTTTTGTTTAGAAAGATATCCGAATTTGTACTGAGCACCAAAAAACTGTCCACACAAAAAAGTCGTTGGGAAAAGTATTCGTTTGGATCCGAATGGATCAAAACGGCAACATTGATTACATTACTTGCGGGTGTACATATGGACGTGCATATGTGCGTGTACTAGTATTTTTACATACATATGTACATATGCACATAAAAATGTGTGCACATTAGGGTGGTCCAAAAATACATGTAAAAAAAGCAAGTCGGAATTTTTATATAAAATACAAGGAAAACTTTGAGCACTTTGAGCGACCTCTACATATTTTTTGATTTCAAATGAAAAAATAAGGGTCTATTTTTTCGATATAGAACAATCCTAGGGGGTGAGAGTATTAAAATTCCTACTTTACTTCATAGTATACAGTAAACCAGCCATTGACAATATGCTTATTTGAAAATTAATACATGAAATCAGGGACGTGAACCGGTTTTGAACCGAACCGGTTTTGAACCGGAAAACCGCTTTTTTCTATTAATTAACTGAACCAAATGTTTGATCCGAACCGAAAACCGAACCACTTTCCATAAAGGTTT
Organism: Rhagoletis pomonella; assembly: GCF_013731165.1. Classification (NCBI taxonomy): domain Eukaryota; kingdom Metazoa; phylum Arthropoda; class Insecta; order Diptera; family Tephritidae; genus Rhagoletis; species Rhagoletis pomonella. The sequence continues at coordinate 6,472 of NW_023461634.1, forward strand.
AAAGGTTCGTTTCAACCAATTTTCAATAGATAAATGTACCCACTATTTTTTCTATTTAATATTTAAATTTGATTTCATTTGGGTTAACGAAAACGACAACTGTGAAAAAAAAATATCAACCAATACATTCAAACAAAATGTCGAATAAGCATATTTACATTTTTTGTTTTGGCTATCTGAATTACCGTATACTGTGCTTTACTTATTTTGGACCACCCTAGTGTACATACATAAATACAGTCGTTCGTTTGCATTAAAACATTGTTGCACTAGTTGTTATGGTTTTTTTTTGTTCATAAACAAATTCAGATACAAATCAGAGGTAAATAATAATTGTGGATAAATAAATTGTGAGTGGAAAAAAACAGGTAAACAACCTTGCAAAAGGTGAAGCAGAAATCAAATACGCGAAACTGTCGGTTTAAGCGACACAGAAATTAATGAATTTTAAATTACTTGCCTGAAAAAAAAATAAAAATAAATGAGGGTATAAAAACATTAACACAGGTTAATGCCAATGCAAAAGCAAAACAAGGAAAGATAAATAAACAAGTGACAACAACAACTCAGTGGAGCATTTAGAAAGTGAAAACTGCTTTGAAATGCGAAAAGATAAACAAAAGGAAAAAGAAACGTAAACATCGACAATTTTCAGTTGCAAATTGTTTTGTCCTACCCACACGATAAGGTTCTTGCCGCTAACAACAACAACATTAATTTGTCAACTATTCACCAACTTAACCAAGAATCCATATATCCAGGGCAGCCTGTGCACTGCTGCCTGCAGCGAGCGAGCCACTACTACCTTCAACAATGTTTATCTCGTTTATGAATTGTGAATGCGATAGCGAAAGCAGCCACAGCGATACAATGTCCGTGGAGCAATTGCTGCTAGCCGTGCGGGAGGAAACCGAATCGGAAGACGACGACGACGACGACGACGACGACGATGACGACAGCAATGAGGATGGCGGAAATGATGCGAATGGCAGCTGTAGGGAGGCAGATGGTGGCAGTGAAACTGAATCGAGCCACACTGTCGATTCGACAACCAGCGGTGCGCCACTGCTCCGCCGCTTCCGACGCTCATCCATTGGTATGCAGCGCAAGGCGGCATTTCGTCAAAGGAAATTGGATTCGTTGGGCACTTGGCGGAAGCGGTAAGTGAAATTAATACCAAAAGGAAGGAAGTACATCTGTAAATGCACATGTATGAACATGCATACATAAATATGTTTGTGTTTATGTGCACGAATGAATATATCGACATTAATGATTGAATGTATTATTTATTTATGCGATAATTTGATATAACTGCAGGATTATGCACAGTTGCTATTTGTTTATATAGTATACATATGTAATACACATGCGCCTACTTACAAGTCGATATCAGCATTACTTACAAAAGCTCTTACCACTTTTTTCTTAGAAATTTTCCTTTTCAGTAATCCATCCATGACAAAGTTTTAAACGATGTGTACATACATATATATGTAAAAGTATTTGCACAATAGCATTTCAAAGGCCTTTGAAATTGAGAACTAGACAGTGAGTATTAGTTCTTTGTGATACCACTACTTCGCTTCGTGCCGAGGACAAAGTTTCGCCGGCAGCAGATGTTAGAGAGAGAGAGCTCATCTGGACTAGTTAGAAATTATGAACTCAGGTGCCTAATCCGCGATCCAACAAAAGCTAGACTGTCTAAGAGGAAGTGTTGGACAGATTACAATCCAAAAAAAAAAAAGCTTAACAGTCTAAGTGCGTTTTTACAGTTAACAGGGTTAACTCAAATTCGGCAGTTAACTTTCAGTTTTTGTACTGAAAAGCGGTAGTTAACTGGGAAAGATTCCACCCCATTGTCCCCTTGCAGCTGCGAAAAAGGGGGTCAGGTTTGGTCAGGTCAATCTCACTGTGTGAACCCCATTCGGGCAGTGACCTGTCAGTACACCCACCAGTGTTGAAAGATGTGGTTTCCCAAGCCTAATGAGATACCTAGACCGCCGCGGTCCACACTCGGCTAGAGCGACCTAGCAGTGACGCATGCACTGGCTTATCGTTCGCCGAGTTGACGCAGGGCCCACCTTTTCAAGAGAAGTCCGCAAGAAGTCACTGCGCACCCTCTCTTTTTTTAGTCATACTGGTTCGGGGGTGCCAGTTCATCAGCCACACACTTTCCTGCGATATCACTATGGCCCGGCACTTCAACAAGTTTGACAAGATAATATTCCGACCGAAGAGGATTTGTGATTTGCCTCACAAGCTTCGAGCGTACTAGAAGGGAGCTGAAGGTCTCTTTGCCGCCCGGCTTTTTGAGTATATGTTTACCTCCTTTCCCTAATCGCACACTGTAGCAGCAAATCCACTGCTTCTTTAATAGCAGCAACCTCCGCCTGAAAAACACGGCAGTGATCTGGGAGCCTAAAATTACGACCCATCCATGTAGAAGTTGAACGGTACCTCCTCCCAACCGCTGCCCCCTTGGTGGGATGCGCGTGGAGAAAGATTTAGCTGACCATTTAGTCACCACATTAAAGAACTCTTGAGTTAAGTCTTATAAGGCATCCCAAATGTTGAATTAATAAAAACTATAGACGCTTGCGATCATTCCTTCTAGCTTGGCGATAAAATTTTACAGTTAAAAACGAACAAACTCTTCTCGAATGCCACGCTCGCATTCTACGCTTTCCATTTTTTTTGCCATTTGTTTTAACTGGTGATGCTTATCAACAATTAATTGATAAAAAAAAGTAAATAAATAGTATGTCAATTGACAAACTGCCATTTGGTTAAAAACACTAGTTGCTCAAATCACAGGCGAACTATTTGAGCTAGAAAACAAATACAGTAACCTAGATTAAAAGTACATACACATAAGCTGTCACTGCAGGATACGTATAAGTTACCTGCGTGAGTGTATATTTATACTCATGTCTTTTAACGAGCGCACACACGTAACGCAATTTTCCCATTGCATTTTTCCACTCTCAAACTGGCATAAATGAACACAGGATTGATGCTGCTTTGAAATTCTGAACACAAAAAAAAAAAAAACGATGCGATAAAGCAACACTAACAGGATGCAGCAGTATATTATAGAAAAACGCACGAAAAAAGGTAGAAACAAGGATGAAAAAATAAAAACAACGGTGCGATGCTTTGAAGCCATCAATTGCGCTCAACACGAATGGAAAAGCTGTCAAATGTATGGAAATGCCGTGAAGAAATGCTTTCAACATGTTAGACAAAGACACAGATGCACAAGCACAGATTCTTAACCAAATCCAGAAAAAACTTTGATTCTTTGGTAAGCGCTTACTTTTTGTATCGATGGAGTAACGCATTACAATTCACCGCCAGACAAAATTTTTCACTTTCTCGTTAAACATTTTTACATTCTCTCGCTTAACTCCAATGACATGGCCAGGTTGAAGTAATGTGTTTTGTAAACTAGAAGGTAAGTGGTAAAATTCGATTGGGAAGCGCTTTATGCAAGCACCTCCGAAAATTCAGCTACAGGCGAAGGCATGTAAACGTACAATTCTTACAAATCATTCAGAGAAATTGAATTTCAAATTGAAAACACACTTCTCTGAAAATAATTTGAAATCGAACACACGGAAAACCCAAGAAGATTGAAAAAACCATAATACTTTTTTCTTCTGTCGATTTTAGAACTGTTTCGGAACTACATAATTTAGTACTAGTTCGGAACTATCGAAAGGGGGATGTAGTGGGGGGGCTATTGACACTTGCTAGGCCATCGCGATGTTCAATTCGCCAGTTGCTAGCATGCAAAACAGAATTAACGCGCACTAATCATGGTTCTAAATTCTCTAATACAGAACCAGTTCGGCACTAGTGCGTTTCCCGACACCGACAAGGTTATTGCAGGATGACATTAACAATACACAGTGTTGATTTCGCTCACAGTAACTGGCAGTAACATCAACGCAAAAACAACACAAATCGTAGCAATACCAGTATCAATGCAAAACTGAAGATAATCACAAGGCTACATACAGGTTGCACTGTCAACGCTGTATTTCTTGCACTTTGTATTCCATACATATGTACATATGTATGTCTGTACATTCATTCTGACACTACAACGTCCATATGTACACGCAGGTACGTTTTTCTGTCAACGAGTAGTCAGCTAAAAGGCACCTGATGATAATGGCTGACGGCTTATCCGCTTGTCCAATGGTTGTCCAACTGTCCATCCAGCTGCCCCATTTGCGTATTCTCCCATAAATTGGCACATGTTTTACCATGCGTTCAGCGATGGTGCCATCGTTGCGCTTTCTGTTTGTTATTTCCTTTGTGTCGGTCATAATATTCGCTTTGCGGTCATAAACGACAAACTGTCATCCTCTAGGCGGCGCTGATGGAGTATTCGTTATTGTCCTCAGAGAATAAATAAGTAAAAAAAAAAGGAAGCACAAAAAGCGCCTTATTCCTCTTTTTACATAAATACATATTTACATGCAAACATACATCTATTATACATACGTACATACTATATAAAAAGACCGTATGTGTCGATTGCTATGTCGTTTATAGACTCAAAAACTACTGAACCAATTTGAGTTTAAATCGATAAGATATGTTTACACTGGTGTCTACTGTGCTAGGTGGCGCTGGAGTTGATTACAAGTATTTACTTATTGTATTTTAAACTTGATTTTTGGTCGTAGATTACGGATCTGTAAACTGTTTTTCCAAGTCAGGTCATTTTCCCAAAATATTTTCATTTTAATTTTGCATTGTAATCGAAAACAAAATCAAAATTTAACATGGGAAAAAATTTAAATTTAAAATTTTTTTATTTAACATCGATTTTCTTTGTTACTAGCTTGATTTTTTTTTGTGGAACAAGCTTTAATACAATTGAAAAAAATTTATTTATTTTTTTAATTTGTCCCCCATTAAATTTTGACTTGATTTAGAAAAACAGCATACAGGCTCGTTATCTACGGCTCAAAATTAAGCTTAAGTGTTTCGGGGGTTTTTATGTCATTTCATAACTTGAGATTTTCAATACAGTGTTATCGATATCATAGTCTATAAATTTTCGTTGCTCTTTGTATTTAGCCTTAAATATTGCTGTAATCTACAACACAAACGGCAATAAAGCAAAATTTGCTTTATTTCACTTTTAAATGGGAAATAATACCAAAATCTGAGTTTTGCTTTATTTCCAACAAAGGTTGGAAATACTCAAAATGTGACATAATTCATATGAAGAAATTAATATTCACAAAATATTTTTACTTATGAAAAGTCTAACAAAATATAGGAAAAGAGTCGTCTTTAATAACTGCTCAGAAAATTGGACATAGCGCGAGCGCGAACGTGGACCGCTGCGAAGCTGGGCACTTTCAAAATTGTATACATACAAATCCGTCCATTTAAACTTGTTCATGTACTACTTTTTGTCAAATGTAACTGGGTGACTACCTACATATGTGCAAAATTTTGCTTTATTACTCAAAATGTTAAGTTTAAAAGTTGGTCTTATTGCTCAACGAGAAATGAAATAAAGCAAATTTGTGTTATTACCGTTTGTGTTATTTCACTCCCCGCATACTAATCTATGGCCGTTGCGTACATTTGAAGTTACGGCGCGCGAAATTCAAAAATTCACTAACTTTTTTTACTCATTTTTCGTGTGGAGGCGGTCAAAAAATATAAGTTATTACATTTCTGGGGAAAAACGTGGATATTATAAATTGAGAAAACAGTTTCAACACGGATTTTCTTAAATTCCATTTATTTGACGGCATTCTTAGACCACTTTTAATACTTAACTGTCAAAATGTAGGCGCTTTAAAATGAATATATTTATTACATCAACACGAATTATTTTGAATATCAACGACGTAAAACAATATACTTAGATATGTATATATGGAAAATAAAAAAAAAGGTCAGACTTTCTTTATTATTGAAGCTCGAATCGCATTCATTAAATATGTATGGACATAAATATGTATGCGAATATGTATGTATCTGTTGCTGTAGGTGGTGAACTTTTTTTTTTTTTTTTGCATTTCCTCAAAACATGCAAGGTCAAATGTGTGCGCAAGTTGATTATTTATTTGTGGCAGCTGTCTTTGTGGTTGGAATGCAAGAGTATATCGAACTATTTGAATATTGAATATTTTCCCCCTTTATAACACATACCTCATATGTACATAAATAGATAGTTTTTTTTATTATAATTTTTCATTTTTTATTGCAGACGATCAGCGTCAGCGAGTAATGCAAGGCGACCCATACGAATTGTGCCCGACTGGACTGAGAATGCGGTGCAGGGTGAACACTTTTGGAAGCCCACATCGGTTTCAGGCGATTTATGTTGCTTGAATGAGGAGTGCATAGTAAGTGTTAACAAAAACATTTAAGTTTTTAATAATTATGCATATGGCGACTTTAACTTAAGTTTCATTTGCGCTGACACACATCTTTTTTTAGTTAATTACTTAGTATTTTCAGTAAAGTGTGGCAGCTAATTACTCTTAAACTATGACTATACATACATACATACATACATATATATGTACATAAGTAACATTATTCGGCTGCCAACGAACGGAATTAATCAGACTAAAAGCTTCAAATTTAATTAAATGCAGCTCATTTAAAATGCGAATGAATGCTCGCGCTTATGCAGCACAATAAGGCGGGCGCAAAGCAATTTAAATCAATTACAAAATTGTTTCATGTAATTCAGTTATTGCGTGTTTAACACACATTAAAAATATTGGTGCACTCATACGCATGCCAGCACGCGTGAACGCACGCCTACACACGATCGTACACGCGCATGCCAACTTATACGCCAGAGCGCACGTATCCCTGCAAGGAAGTTCTTTAGTACTTAGTTTTATAGCTAATCATTTGTGAGTATCATTATTCTCGAATTTCTAATTGTAATTTCGCCGAATCACTCTAACCGTATAATTTTCGAAACTATGTTTTAATATTTTCTGAACTTATTCATAAAAAACGAAGATAAAAAACGAAGATGCAGCTTTCCGATTTTCTCTTTCTTTCGTTAATTTTTAAAATAAATCCCTTAATTCAGAAGGAAAATCTAATTCATTAGAGCAGCAAAGTCGTTCAGCTTTTAAAGCATTCATTCTAAAGTTTAGAATATTAGACTGAATAACCGGTATAAGTGCACCAATCCACCATTGATGGCAGCCACTTAAAATAAGAAAACCTCAGAAATTTTTAATTTAATTTTTTAAGTCATTTATCATTTCACCGTGCGACAGTAAAATTTATCCAGGAAAAATTCATTTTCACGTGAAAGTATAGATTTTATAATTAGTATTGCTAAAAGGCCAAAATAAAAAAAAAAATTGGTTTAAATATAAAAACGTAAAAAAAACTAATTTAACTTTCTTCCAATGAAATAAAGTATACACAACGGATACCTCTTGTTACGTTTCGCCAAATGAATACTATAAGTAATCCCACTAATATTATAAATGTGAAAGTTTGTGAGTGAGTATGTTTGTTTCTCATTATTTGGATAAAATTTAGCTTCGAGATAGCTTATGGCTTAGATTAACATATAGCATGTTTTCTAAAAAGGGCTGCCACCTCATCAAATATGTACTTAAATTCCGTTTTAAATTATAAGTTTTAAATAAATAAGTTAAATGAAGTATTACAATGTGCGTGGAAAACAAATGATGTTTAAGGAAGCTTTATTCTGAAAATATTTTGAAGAATGTTGCCACTTGTTTTGAAGTCAAACACAATTTTTCCTTAAGTTAAATGAAGATTGCAATATGAATGTTAATAGATATGTACGGCTAGGCTTTCGAAGGGTTCGAAAATATTTTTAAAACGGATTGCCACCGGTTTAAAAGTAAATTTTAATTAAATTTAGTATGATGATGACAAGTCCAACACAAGAGGCTTTATTTCGAAAATATTTTTAAAAGTCGAGTAAATTTTATTCTCTTACTTTAATAATATATTGCAATATAGATCACGAACGAAACATATTTGAGAAAGCTTTATTACGAAAACAGTTTCGAAGAGGCGGTCAACTGTTTTACAGTCAAATTCAATTTTAATGAACATTTGCAAAATGGAATAACTTTCGTCCTCGCAGTCAAGATTTTCTACCTTTCCCAAATTTCACTCTATTTGTTCTGCATCTGATGATCTGAATCTAAATCAAACAATCCACTGAGATGTTTATATGAAACAAACAGACACATTTTTTAAAACAATTTCCACCTATACTGGAACATTATTGTAGTATAATTGTCCTTGCGAAAAGTAAACAAAATTTTTGTTTAATAGTTAGATATTCTCCTCTTTCGTTTGATATTCATATTAATATCGTAGAGTGAGTATAAATAAGTATTTATTTAAGCCATTTTTCGAAAAATTTAGTGCTTTGAAACTTTAAAATTCTATAAGAAATTAAATTGATGAGAAAATGAAAAACTGAGTATGCAGCATTAATATTTACATAAAATTTATAATATCACGTCCATATGCAACTTTTCCTGAGAACCAAAAAAAAAAGTTGATTTTAGTCGCACGATGTTAGCAGTTAAGGATTTCTACTTATACTTTTTTATACTAATTTTTTTTTTTACATTTTTAATTAATTTGCTTATGCAACAACAGAAAAGTGGTCAACGCATGAAATGCTCGGCCTGCCAATTAATTGCACATCAGAATTGCATTCCAATCGTCAATGAAAAGACTCAATTAGCTTGTAAGCCAACATATCGAGACGTAGGCGTTCGACAATACAGGGAACAATCGACAACGCATCATCACTGGGTGCATCGCAAAATGGAAAAGGGCAAATGCAAACAGTGCGGAAAGGTGAGTAAATCGAATGTTGTTCAAAATATGTCGCTACCTAAAGGTGAAAGGGTGCCAAGTCCAGTTTTCTCTTTGCAAAATTTAGTTTTGATAAGGAATGGCAGATAATTCGACTCTCCTGAACAATTTAAAAAAATAGACTTGGCACCTCTTCACCTTTAGGTAACGATATCATAGCAAGTGTATATGTACATAATTAATTCTTGAAAGCTTTTAAGTAAGCGATTATATTGAATTGGCAAACTAAATTTGTGAAAATCGCCACTTAAACCGCAAAATCACTCCTGCAGTGCATGCCAATGAACGCTTTCAAACCTCTAGCCAAATTTAATTCATTTCCAATTATTTATATAATTATTCAAGCTCATAAGCTGCCCTTCCTGCCCTGCCATTATCTTTTCATATTTCGAGCTCGTCTTATCCTTTAACCAGATTTCATGGAATTTATTAATAAACATCTCCATTAGCAACATCGATTGCACACTGCCAGCATACTAAATTATAATTTAAGTGTAGAGCAGGTAACAATGTCTGTGGCAGCAACCAACCACCACATTGAATAGTAAATGTTGCATGCAACAAGAATTACCAAGAAATTTTCACGTTTTCTGGAATATTGAAAATATTGGCACGTCTGAGGTGTCCGAGCATTCCATTGTCGATTATCGTTAACAGAAAGTAGCATCAGCAAAAACAAGAAATGAAACACACAAAATAATTGGAAATGGAGAAACCGACAGCAAATAGCGGTTTGCAGAAGAGTGAGAAAAAGACATATACATATACATACATATGTATGTAAAAATGTATAGATATATACCCAGTCGAAAAATGAAGGATTAAAAAGTACTTGCAGAAGGCCTTCGCTGAATTGTAGAGGGCCTTACCATCTCCATGATTTCCTTAATTATTATTTTTTTTTTATGAAACGGGCATTGCCTTTCTGCTTTCGGGAGAACAGATCATATAAGGACTTATTTTTATGCGTAAGTTCTTTCCTTTGAATACGATGTTCATTAGGGTGGAGTGATATTACGCTTCTTTTAGAAATCGCTTTTTCCTACCTGTAGAAAGTTGCCTTTCTGACCCAGAAATAGAGGTGTAAAATGTTGTTTGGTTCATCGTATGTCCTTATTTCTGGACTAGAAAGTCAACTTTCTCCATATTTCAACAAAAAAAATCCGTAATTTCACTCCACCACAATACACATACCTGTAATTCTGGCTGGTTTGGGACTCTCCTACACTCGAAAGCTACACTGGCTGTGGAACCTTTGGATTTGAACGACTGTCAGAGTAGATGGTAATAAAATGCTTCGTAAAGGCTTAGGAGTTTAGGAGATATAGAGCTACTTCTTTACTGCCTTCCCAAAAAATTTCCCAGGAAAGTAATTTTAGGAACAGTTTTACACAATTTGCAAAAACTCGTCGAATTCGTCAGATTCACCGTTACAACTGTCATATTAAGTATGTAACACTTCGCCTTAGCATGTATATGTATGAACACTTAGATTTCTAGCTGCCGAAACTTCAATCTAAGCTCATGGACAGCAGATTTTATATTTAGAGATTGATCTTTCTTGCCTTCTATACGCCAGAGGTATAAGCGCATCACATTCCAAGCACTCAAAAATATTTACAAACTTTCAGTGCGCATACATGCATACCCCTATACTTACATACATATGTTATATAGTATGTTATGTATATTTTAAGATGCTAAGATACAACATATTTAATTTCTCCTGCTTGTTAGCAGAATCGCGAGAAAAAGTTTCTAACTACTCCCTTTGCTTAAAATCTTACTTCAAAGAAAATTTTTTTTTCAGAAACGTATATTTAAGGACCGACCCGGTCTAATGCAAATATCTATATCCCTTATGAGTTGTAGCTGAAGTAATGCAATGGGTATACATGAAGCTATGAAGCACAAATTTAAGCACTTTCACACTCACTTAAAAATTTTAAGCGTGTATAGATTTGTTGTTGTAGAAATTCTATGGTTCGTATACAATTTCATTTGACTTTGCACATATGTATGTACATAGTTTTCATTTTTACGGCAAGTCATGCAATTATAACTATATTAACCTGTCCCTTGCGAAATTGAGCTTTTAAGGTGAAACTAGCAAAAGTGAATTCAAAATAAGAAGTGGTGTCATGGAGTCAGATCATTTTATGTATATTTAAGATTTTATGATTTTACAGAGTATATTTTCGTATTACACCGTTTAGAAGTGTGCACGCAGTTATACTTAAGTCTTTATAGCTTAGTATCGTCCCTTGCTGTTGGGGATAAGGCACCGCGACCTCAAGATTTACCTTGTGCCTTACATTAAGTTTGTATAAAAAAAAGCTTTTTTTTTTATGGTTAAATACTAACAAACTTTTCTTGGTAGAAGTATATAAATATTTTTCATTTAGAGCAGTATTTCCCAGAAAGAGATTTGACCCTGTACCCGTACATATAAAAGATATATATAGAAAGCTAACCCAGCCCAATTGAGACTTAGATAGAAAACTTTAAGAACAGTATTATTCTCTTGATAATACTGTATCTACACTCACTATTTAGTACATTGTCAGAGACTGATCTATAAAGTCTTAGAGGCCATGCCGAAACTAATTGTCTTTACATTTTCTTAATATTTCCTTTATTTTGTACAGGCTGTTCAAGGTAAACTTTTTGGCTCGAAGGAAATAGTTGCATTATCCTGCGCTTGGTGTCACGAAGTCTATCACAATAAGGAATCTTGCTTTAATCAAGCGAAAATTGGCGAAGAGTGTTCGTTGGGTAAGTAATTGCATAACTGAATTGCAAAGAGTAAACAATTTCAAATATAATGAAATTGTAGGTAGGTTTGTAGTATAAACATACCTATCCAAATTTATTTAAACTACAAGCAGCAAGTTTCCTAAATTTTTCACAAGAAAATTGATAACTCTTAAAAAGTCTCAGTAAAGAGCAAAAAAATACATTTTTACAAGAGGAATACATGCCCAAATTTTTGTAATTCTCATACAATAAATTCTTGTAATCAATCAAAAATTTCGCATAAGCTGAGTTAAACATATTTTAAACGACGTACATATGTATGTATATATCGCCTCAATTGTAACCTTATTATCTTTATATATATTTTAATCGATAATGGTGGCTATTACACAGTGCCATAAGAAAGAATGAAGTAGAAATACCTGCAAAGCGATGTCAATTTTCTTGTAGGTCTAGTCGAGTTAAAAAAGTATCGAAATATAAAATTTGCCCAACACCCTAAAAGACTTGACTTAGGGTTAAAAATCGCTTCTTCATTCCTTTCTCACAGGCTTAAGAAAGAAGAAACTTAGATCTTTCGAGTAGTTTTCACTTTTTACACAATTTTGGAGTTGGTTTTTAAGCACTATTTTACAAAGTAACCATCCCAGTCCTTAATTCGTTGAAACAGCAACTTTTGTGTGAAACTAACTTTTCATGAAAAATGATTTCACGATATGTATGTTCAATACAAGGAGAAACTGCTGATGTTTAACATGAAAAATTCGACTCGAAAAATCTTTCCGTTTAAGTAATATATTTATGTCCGTTGTAAATATGAAATAAATCGGGCCGTAAATACGAGGTTTCTAAATATTTTGACCTGTGCCACCTTTTCATATTGCATTGTCATCGGGTTCTGAACTAAGTTTGAAGTATGAAGTCCCTAGCTCATCGAGAAGTTGGTTAAATATTTATTGCAAAATTTTATTATAAACAGGTGAAACTTAATAAAAAGCTCATAAAAAAGTTGTGTGTAAAGCTAAGAATTGTTTTTTTTCAAAAAAAAAAAATGCTTTACAGCGCCCTGCGATGAGCCGCGGTCAACTACATAAACGCAAAACCGGGTTAGCGCTGTAGGGCATTTTTGAAGTCGAATATCTCGAAAATAAAAAATGAAGCCATTGTGTAAATCGATACGCTTTTAAGAAAAATCCATAATTTGCAATTGCAATCATTTATTCTGAAATAAAAAGTATCGGTTTTGTTGAAAAAAGCATACTTTTTAACCGACTTCCAAAAAAGGAGGAGGTTATCAGTTCGTCGGATATTATTATTATTTTTTTTTTGTACGTATGTTACCGCATAACTTTGGACCACGCCGATTTCGATAATTCTTTTTGCATCGGAAAGGTAGTGTCTCAGAGGTGGTCCCATACTAATCTGGTTAAGATCCAATTAGTGGATCATGAGATATATGTATATATATATTTTTTTTATATGTTTTTAAATATTGAAAATCAGGGTAAAATAAAAATGTTAAAAACTCGGTTCGCCAATTAAAAGAGCATCAGAAAATGCATAATAAACACTAGCGTGGGCCGAAAATCCGCTTTTTAACCCACTTCCAAAAAGGAGGAGGTTATCAGTTCGTCGGAATATTATTTTTTATGTATGTTACCGCATAACTTTGGACCACGTCAACCGATTTCGAATTTCGCAACGGAAAGGTAGTGTCTCAGAGGTGGTCCCATACTAATTTAGTTTAGATCTGATCATTGGATCATGAAATATATATATATATATATTTTTTTTTTAAAGTCGGTTTTTTTTTGATAAAAATTACTTGTTTAGAATTCTGATTGGTAATAACAAAAAAAGGTCCATACACCAAATTATAAAGGACTAATACTTTCGAAGATACTTGCAATTTTAGTAAAAAAAACTGTATTAATTAATGTATTTATTAATTTTTATTTTTTGAGCACATTGAACTTAGATATTGACCAAAAATTGTCATCTTTCACACAGATTGTTTTTAGAGCATAATGAACCATATTTTTGCTATTACCAATCGAAGTTCTAAAAAAGCGGATTTTCGGCCCACGGTAATAAACATACATGTTCGATTCTTTTTTTTTTATTACATGCACATATGACAGTGAGCGGTGAGAAGCAATATTCAAAAAATTTTCAAATTTTCAAAGAAAGCTAAAAACTTTGTTCGGACCAGATAATAATTTTACCAGTTTTCAGCTTGATTCGAGATATTCGCAATTTTACCATGGACATTTTACGTAAAATACTTCATACATATGTATGTATGTATGTATGCATGTATGTAAGTGATAAGCACACTCGTATCTTATTTTAGCATGAAGTCACAAAATGCAAAGTAAAAACCAATTTGCGATAAGTAGGGCTCGGAATCTCATGCAAATGCATGTTTTTACTGGGCGTCTTCAAATGGAAATAGTTAAGTTATCTTTACGAATCATGAAATTTCCTTTAAAATGGCATTCCATTGTTAGTGCAAATTTTTGCATATTTTGCAAAAAAATACCTGTTTTTGCATTTTTATTGTATTATTATTTATACAACCACTTAAATTTAGTCCGAAATCTGTTGACAAAAAAAAATTACCTTCAATTTTTTTCCAAATATTCATCTGAATATCTTCTTGGATAGTCATTAAGGGACTCTCTTCTACCTCTGTTCGATTTCAATTAGTGGAGGACTGTAGGAGAGAGCTGGTGCATATCTCTATCTAATACAAAATTACCCTAATATGGGTCCCGAGACATAGGTATATTTACGGAAACGAGACAGCGGACGAACTAACAAGGTGCCGCACCGCACTGAATGTGTCCCACGCAAAAATTACCGAAGTTTATCATTTGAAGACCAAGCAGAGGTGGAACCATACAGTATCGTACCCAACAGTTCTAGATGTCTTACGACCCACTTAAAACCAAAGCTCTCTTAGTAATTAGCAAAGAAGATACCACCCACAAACTTATTGCAGTGTGCACGGGGTACTGGCCCGTTGGGGTACATGTCGAAAGGATGGGATTGCCCTTCAACAGGTTCTGTCGCAGTGCGAGTGTCCCGCCTTCAAAAGAATGAGTCTTACGACACTCGGCTAGCCCGGCAAATGACCAGTGACAATCCACTTAAATCAACCAACCATTCAACTAACCACTATTCAAATATCAATAATTCTATTGCACATGATTGTAACTGCTTGATTACCAACTAATTTTATACATAATATACTTTGTATTTTGAAGCAAATTGTTTTTGTTTTACTTGTTTATAGCGCATATTTTCGATTTTTTAGTGCACGAGATTCCGAGCCCTAGTGATAAGATAACGAAAAATGTTCGTCTTTCAGAAAATTATATACTTATACACTTTCTCAAACGCTTTCATATATAAAAATGTTAATCATCCCCGCAAACATAAATAATAAGACTAAATGAAGGAAAATATCCTGAAATAGGACTCTTCAGTGACACATTTACGCAGGCAATTGCAAACTTCTTACTTCCCACTTCGCCGATTTCAATTTCATATCCTCTACCCACCAGCTGGCATATCAATGCATTTGCATTAGCTCTCCGCACAGCAATTAGACTAATGCGTTTGACAACCGTTCAATTTCAGCAATTAGATATAATATGCAGCTACGGATATACATCTATATGTAAAAATATCGAAATGTATGTACAAGTACATATCAGTAATCTGAATCAGATGAATGAATGTTGCTCATACGCCCCGACAACCACTCGTTAAAAATTGGCTTACGCCATAGGAATCGATTGGAAAATTTTACGGTTTGTTTTCGTTAAAAGTGCAAGGAGTACAAGTACATATGTACGTACACACGTATACATACATACATAAGAAATCTCATGCTAACACTTACACACACATGCTCGCTGCAGTCCACATTTGCTTGCAATGAATTTCGCAGGCGTGCTCACCACCGCACTTTAAGTGATTGCATGCGTTTTGTGTTCACATCGTATCTGAAGCAAAGTGAGTGGGCACATTTTCCTGAAAGCTTCTAGAGTTGCTGCCAATCGCAATGACTTAATATTGTGGGGTAGGAAAGGATAAAGATTGCTTGCAAGGTGGGACGATGCCGTTAGTTATTTCCAAAATTACGAATTTGCGGTAGGACTAGGGTGCAAGCAACAAAAAACTGTTGCCCAAGAATAATTTAGATAACACATGGCTCGATAAATTTTATTTTTACTAATATAAAGCATATAAAAATAAAATGTGAAATTCAAAATAATTATATACATTTTTTGAAAACGTCACTTGTTGTGATTGTTATTAAATTTTTAAGTTCAGTGACCACTTTTAAAAAGAATAGTGGATAGTGGTATTTTTTTTTAAACACTTTAATACTTTTTTCAGGCAACTATGCACCCATTATTGTGCCGCCTTCTTGGATTGTCAAACTGCCCACCAAGGGAAATTTCAAGTCCTCCATACGAGTGAACAACAAAAGCAATGTCACAATAGGTACGAGTAAAAAGAAGGGCACGAGTAAGCGGCAAAAACAAAAGGAGGAGAAGAAAGAGCCACGCGCCTTCATCGTGAAGCCCATACCATCGCCCGATGTCATACCCGTGATAGTGTTCATCAATCCCAAATCGGGCGGCAATCAAGGTGTTAAGCTTTTGGGTAAATTCCAACATTTGCTCAATCCACGACAAGTTTTCGATTTGACGCAAGGTGGCCCTAAGATGGGGTAAGTACGCACGCATCTTTAGAAATGACTCGCAGACAAAATCTCTCTCCAACTAACTCCCATTATCCAATAGCTTGGAATTATTCCGCAAAGCGCCAAATTTACGCGTATTGGCGTGCGGTGGTGATGGCACCGTCGGTTGGGTACTTTCGGTGCTGGACATGATCAATCCGCCGATAACGCCCGCGCCCGCGGTTGGTGTACTGCCGCTAGGTACTGGCAATGATCTCGCACGCGCACTAGGTTGGGGTGGAGTAAGTATTATATTGCCTCTCTCTCTTTCCCGCCGTCCGCTTTACATCTAATTTGCTGTCGCACAGGGCTACACCGATGAGCCGATCAGCAAAATATTACGTGAAATCGGGATGTCTCAGTGTGTGCTGATGGATCGCTGGCGTCTAAATGTCACGCCAAATCGCGAAGTAGAGGACGACAATGTCAACCGCAGCAAAGACAACGTACCGTTAAATGTGATCAACAACTATTACTCGTTCGGTGTCGATGCACACATTGCACTCGAGTTTCATGAGGCACGCGAAGCCCATCCGGAACGCTTCAATTCGCGCCTACGCAATAAAATGTACTACGGTCAAATGGGTGGCAAGGATCTGATATTGCGGCAGTATCGAAACCTCTCCCAATGGGTTACGATGGAGTGCGACGGCACCGACTACACGGGCAAGCTGCGAGATGCCGGCTGCCATGCAGTGCTGTTTCTTAATATTGGCAGGTAAGTTGACACACACACCCATTGTTCGACTCCAATAAAGGTAACCTAAGACGTGGCATTAAAGGCAGAAGGTAAAACTTAAAAGCGACTTTGTTATCAACGTCACGCCACCATGATTTGCACAAACGCCTGGGCGGGCATCATTTGCTTGGCAGCAACAATTGCAATCACTTAGCCACAAATTGCACACCTTCTTCAAGTGCTGCCACGATATGGCATTTTATGCACACACACACCTACAAACACATTTGTGTACATGTACAATGTAGATATGCAGAAATCTGAAATATTCCAAAGGATCTAGCAAAATGTCGCATTGCATGACGACGAACTCCACTCCCACATTATACTTTGTTGTTAATTTTCTTCTTTTTTTTGTGTTTGTTTCTCCTCGTTCGCATTTAGCTATGGCGGCGGTACACACCCCTGGAACGACTCGTTCGGCCAATCTAAGCCAGCCATCGATGACGGCATGATTGAGGTCGTCGGCCTGACCACATACCAACTGCCCATGCTGCAGGCCGGCTTGCATGGCACCTGCATTTGCCAGTGTCGGTCGGCGCGCATCATCACCAAAAAGACTATACCCATGCAGGTGGATGGCGAGGCGTGTCGCGTGAAGCCGTCGATTATCGAAATGAGTTTGTTAAATAAGGCGGTTATGCTGGCCAAACGGAAGCACGGTCGTGGCGATGTACAGTAAGTGCAAGAAATAAA
>NW_023461635.1:0-24298 GCF_013731165.1 Rhagoletis pomonella
TTTATTTCTTGCACTTACTGTACATCGCCACGACCGTGCTTCCGTTTGGCCAGCATAACCGCCTTATTTAACAAACTCATTTCGATAATCGACGGCTTCACGCGACACGCCTCGCCATCCACCTGCATGGGTATAGTCTTTTTGGTGATGATGCGCGCCGACCGACACTGGCAAATGCAGGTGCCATGCAAGCCGGCCTGCAGCATGGGCAGTTGGTATGTGGTCAGGCCGACGACCTCAATCATGCCGTCATCGATGGCTGGCTTAGATTGGCCGAACGAGTCGTTCCAGGGGTGTGTACCGCCGCCATAGCTAAATGCGAACGAGGAGAAACAAACACAAAAAAAAGAAGAAAATTAACAACAAAGTATAATGTGGGAGTGGAGTTCGTCGTCATGCAATGCGACATTTTGCTAGATCCTTTGGAATATTTCAGATTTCTGCATATCTACATTGTACATGTACACAAATGTGTTTGTAGGTGTGTGTGTGCATAAAATGCCATATCGTGGCAGCACTTGAAGAAGGTGTGCAATTTGTGGCTAAGTGATTGCAATTGTTGCTGCCAAGCAAATGATGCCCGCCCAGGCGTTTGTGCAAATCATGGTGGCGTGACGTTGATAACAAAGTCGCTTTTAAGTTTTACCTTCTGCCTTTAATGCCACGTCTTAGGTTACCTTTATTGGAGTCGAACAATGGGTGTGTGTGTCAACTTACCTGCCAATATTAAGAAACAGCACTGCATGGCAGCCGGCATCTCGCAGCTTGCCCGTGTAGTCGGTGCCGTCGCACTCCATCGTAACCCATTGGGAGAGGTTTCGATACTGCCGCAATATCAGATCCTTGCCACCCATTTGACCGTAGTACATTTTATTGCGTAGGCGCGAATTGAAGCGTTCCGGATGGGCTTCGCGTGCCTCATGAAACTCGAGTGCAATGTGTGCATCGACACCGAACGAGTAATAGTTGTTGATCACATTTAACGGTACGTTGTCTTTGCTGCGGTTGACATTGTCGTCCTCTACTTCGCGATTTGGCGTGACATTTAGACGCCAGCGATCCATCAGCACACACTGAGACATCCCGATTTCACGTAATATTTTGCTGATCGGCTCATCGGTGTAGCCCTGTGCGACAGCAAATTAGATGTAAAGCGGACGGCGGGAAAGAGAGAGAGGCAATATAATACTTACTCCACCCCAACCTAGTGCGCGTGCGAGATCATTGCCAGTACCTAGCGGCAGTACACCAACCGCGGGCGCGGGCGTTATCGGCGGATTGATCATGTCCAGCACCGAAAGTACCCAACCGACGGTGCCATCACCACCGCACGCCAATACGCGTAAATTTGGCGCTTTGCGGAATAATTCCAAGCTATTGGATAATGGGAGTTAGTTGGAGAGAGATTTTGTCTGCGAGTCATTTCTAAAGATGCGTGCGTACTTACCCCATCTTAGGGCCACCTTGCGTCAAATCGAAAACTTGTCGTGGATTGAGCAAATGTTGGAATTTACCCAAAAGCTTAACACCTTGATTGCCGCCCGATTTGGGATTGATGAACACTATCACGGGTATGACATCGGGCGATGGTATGGGCTTCACGATGAAGGCGCGTGGCTCTTTCTTCTCCTCCTTTTGTTTTTGCCGCTTACTCGTGCCCTTCTTTTTACTCGTACCTATTGTGACATTGCTTTTGTTGTTCACTCGTATGGAGGACTTGAAATTTCCCTTGGTGGGCAGTTTGACAATCCAAGAAGGCGGCACAATAATGGGTGCATAGTTGCCTGAAAAAAGTATTAAAGTGTTTAAAAAAAAATACCACTATCCACTATTCTTTTTAAAAGTGGTCACTGAACTTAAAAATTTAATAACAATCACAACAAGTGACGTTTTCAAAAAATGTATATAATTATTTTGAATTTCACATTTTATTTTTATATGCTTTATATTAGTAAAAATAAAATTTATCGAGCCATGTGTTATCTAAATTATTCTTGGGCAACAGTTTTTTGTTGCTTGCACCCTAGTCCTACCGCAAATTCGTAATTTTGGAAATAACTAACGGCATCGTCCCACCTTGCAAGCAATCTTTATCCTTTCCTACCCCACAATATTAAGTCATTGCGATTGGCAGCAACTCTAGAAGCTTTCAGGAAAATGTGCCCACTCACTTTGCTTCAGATACGATGTGAACACAAAACGCATGCAATCACTTAAAGTGCGGTGGTGAGCACGCCTGCGAAATTCATTGCAAGCAAATGTGGACTGCAGCGAGCATGTGTGTGTAAGTGTTAGCATGAGATTTCTTATGTATGTATGTATACGTGTGTACGTACATATGTACTTGTACTCCTTGCACTTTTAACGAAAACAAACCGTAAAATTTTCCAATCGATTCCTATGGCGTAAGCCAATTTTTAACGAGTGGTTGTCGGGGCGTATGAGCAACATTCATTCATCTGATTCAGATTACTGATATGTACTTGTACATACATTTCGATATTTTTACATATAGATGTATATCCGTAGCTGCATATTATATCTAATTGCTGAAATTGAACGGTTGTCAAACGCATTAGTCTAATTGCTGTGCGGAGAGCTAATGCAAATGCATTGATATGCCAGCTGGTGGGTAGAGGATATGAAATTGAAATCGGCGAAGTGGGAAGTAAGAAGTTTGCAATTGCCTGCGTAAATGTGTCACTGAAGAGTCCTATTTCAGGATATTTTCCTTCATTTAGTCTTATTATTTATGTTTGCGGGGATGATTAACATTTTTATATATGAAAGCGTTTGAGAAAGTGTATAAGTATATAATTTTCTGAAAGACGAACATTTTTCGTTATCTTATCACTAGGGCTCGGAATCTCGTGCACTAAAAAATCGAAAATATGCGCTATAAACAAGTAAAACAAAAACAATTTGCTTCAAAATACAAAGTATATTATGTATAAAATTAGTTGGTAATCAAGCAGTTACAATCATGTGCAATAGAATTATTGATATTTGAATAGTGGTTAGTTGAATGGTTGGTTGATTTAAGTGGATTGTCACTGGTCATTTGCCGGGCTAGCCGAGTGTCGTAAGACTCATTCTTTTGAAGGCGGGACACTCGCACTGCGACAGAACCTGTTGAAGGGCAATCCCATCCTTTCGACATGTACCCCAACGGGCCAGTACCCCGTGCACACTGCAATAAGTTTGTGGGTGGTATCTTCTTTGCTAATTACTAAGAGAGCTTTGGTTTTAAGTGGGTCGTAAGACATCTAGAACTGTTGGGTACGATACTGTATGGTTCCACCTCTGCTTGGTCTTCAAATGATAAACTTCGGTAATTTTTGCGTGGGACACATTCAGTGCGGTGCGGCACCTTGTTAGTTCGTCCGCTGTCTCGTTTCCGTAAATATACCTATGTCTCGGGACCCATATTAGGGTAATTTTGTATTAGATAGAGATATGCACCAGCTCTCTCCTACAGTCCTCCACTAATTGAAATCGAACAGAGGTAGAAGAGAGTCCCTTAATGACTATCCAAGAAGATATTCAGATGAATATTTGGAAAAAAATTGAAGGTAATTTTTTTTTGTCAACAGATTTCGGACTAAATTTAAGTGGTTGTATAAATAATAATACAATAAAAATGCAAAAACAGGTATTTTTTTGCAAAATATGCAAAAATTTGCACTAACAATGGAATGCCATTTTAAAGGAAATTTCATGATTCGTAAAGATAACTTAACTATTTCCATTTGAAGACGCCCAGTAAAAACATGCATTTGCATGAGATTCCGAGCCCTACTTATCGCAAATTGGTTTTTACTTTGCATTTTGTGACTTCATGCTAAAATAAGATACGAGTGTGCTTATCACTTACATACATGCATACATACATACATACATATGTATGAAGTATTTTACGTAAAATGTCCATGGTAAAATTGCGAATATCTCGAATCAAGCTGAAAACTGGTAAAATTATTATCTGGTCCGAACAAAGTTTTTAGCTTTCTTTGAAAATTTGAAAATTTTTTGAATATTGCTTCTCACCGCTCACTGTCATATGTGCATGTAATAAAAAAAAAAGAATCGAACATGTATGTTTATTACCGTGGGCCGAAAATCCGCTTTTTTAGAACTTCGATTGGTAATAGCAAAAATATGGTTCATTATGCTCTAAAAACAATCTGTGTGAAAGATGACAATTTTTGGTCAATATCTAAGTTCAATGTGCTCAAAAAATAAAAATTAATAAATACATTAATTAATACAGTTTTTTTTACTAAAATTGCAAGTATCTTCGAAAGTATTAGTCCTTTATAATTTGGTGTATGGACCTTTTTTTGTTATTACCAATCAGAATTCTAAACAAGTAATTTTTATCAAAAAAAAACCGACTTTAAAAAAAAAATATATATATATATATATTTCATGATCCAATGATCAGATCTAAACTAAATTAGTATGGGACCACCTCTGAGACACTACCTTTCCGTTGCGAAATTCGAAATCGGTTGACGTGGTCCAAAGTTATGCGGTAACATACATAAAAAATAATATTCCGACGAACTGATAACCTCCTCCTTTTTGGAAGTGGGTTAAAAAGCGGATTTTCGGCCCACGCTAGTGTTTATTATGCATTTTCTGATGCTCTTTTAATTGGCGAACCGAGTTTTTAACATTTTTATTTTACCCTGATTTTCAATATTTAAAAACATATAAAAAAAATATATATATACATATATCTCATGATCCACTAATTGGATCTTAACCAGATTAGTATGGGACCACCTCTGAGACACTACCTTTCCGATGCAAAAAGAATTATCGAAATCGGCGTGGTCCAAAGTTATGCGGTAACATACGTACAAAAAAAAAATAATAATAATATCCGACGAACTGATAACCTCCTCCTTTTTTGGAAGTCGGTTAAAAAGTATGCTTTTTTCAACAAAACCGATACTTTTTATTTCAGAATAAATGATTGCAATTGCAAATTATGGATTTTTCTTAAAAGCGTATCGATTTACACAATGGCTTCATTTTTTATTTTCGAGATATTCGACTTCAAAAATGCCCTACAGCGCTAACCCGGTTTTGCGTTTATGTAGTTGACCGCGGCTCATCGCAGGGCGCTGTAAAGCATTTTTTTTTTTTGAAAAAAAACAATTCTTAGCTTTACACACAACTTTTTTATGAGCTTTTTATTAAGTTTCACCTGTTTATAATAAAATTTTGCAATAAATATTTAACCAACTTCTCGATGAGCTAGGGACTTCATACTTCAAACTTAGTTCAGAACCCGATGACAATGCAATATGAAAAGGTGGCACAGGTCAAAATATTTAGAAACCTCGTATTTACGGCCCGATTTATTTCATATTTACAACGGACATAAATATATTACTTAAACGGAAAGATTTTTCGAGTCGAATTTTTCATGTTAAACATCAGCAGTTTCTCCTTGTATTGAACATACATATCGTGAAATCATTTTTCATGAAAAGTTAGTTTCACACAAAAGTTGCTGTTTCAACGAATTAAGGACTGGGATGGTTACTTTGTAAAATAGTGCTTAAAAACCAACTCCAAAATTGTGTAAAAAGTGAAAACTACTCGAAAGATCTAAGTTTCTTCTTTCTTAAGCCTGTGAGAAAGGAATGAAGAAGCGATTTTTAACCCTAAGTCAAGTCTTTTAGGGTGTTGGGCAAATTTTATATTTCGATACTTTTTTAACTCGACTAGACCTACAAGAAAATTGACATCGCTTTGCAGGTATTTCTACTTCATTCTTTCTTATGGCACTGTGTAATAGCCACCATTATCGATTAAAATATATATAAAGATAATAAGGTTACAATTGAGGCGATATATACATACATATGTACGTCGTTTAAAATATGTTTAACTCAGCTTATGCGAAATTTTTGATTGATTACAAGAATTTATTGTATGAGAATTACAAAAATTTGGGCATGTATTCCTCTTGTAAAAATGTATTTTTTTGCTCTTTACTGAGACTTTTTAAGAGTTATCAATTTTCTTGTGAAAAATTTAGGAAACTTGCTGCTTGTAGTTTAAATAAATTTGGATAGGTATGTTTATACTACAAACCTACCTACAATTTCATTATATTTGAAATTGTTTACTCTTTGCAATTCAGTTATGCAATTACTTACCCAACGAACACTCTTCGCCAATTTTCGCTTGATTAAAGCAAGATTCCTTATTGTGATAGACTTCGTGACACCAAGCGCAGGATAATGCAACTATTTCCTTCGAGCCAAAAAGTTTACCTTGAACAGCCTGTACAAAATAAAGGAAATATTAAGAAAATGTAAAGACAATTAGTTTCGGCATGGCCTCTAAGACTTTATAGATCAGTCTCTGACAATGTACTAAATAGTGAGTGTAGATACAGTATTATCAAGAGAATAATACTGTTCTTAAAGTTTTCTATCTAAGTCTCAATTGGGCTGGGTTAGCTTTCTATATATATCTTTTATATGTACGGGTACAGGGTCAAATCTCTTTCTGGGAAATACTGCTCTAAATGAAAAATATTTATATACTTCTACCAAGAAAAGTTTGTTAGTATTTAACCATAAAAAAAAAAGCTTTTTTTTATACAAACTTAATGTAAGGCACAAGGTAAATCTTGAGGTCGCGGTGCCTTATCCCCAACAGCAAGGGACGATACTAAGCTATAAAGACTTAAGTATAACTGCGTGCACACTTCTAAACGGTGTAATACGAAAATATACTCTGTAAAATCATAAAATCTTAAATATACATAAAATGATCTGACTCCATGACACCACTTCTTATTTTGAATTCACTTTTGCTAGTTTCACCTTAAAAGCTCAATTTCGCAAGGGACAGGTTAATATAGTTATAATTGCATGACTTGCCGTAAAAATGAAAACTATGTACATACATATGTGCAAAGTCAAATGAAATTGTATACGAACCATAGAATTTCTACAACAACAAATCTATACACGCTTAAAATTTTTAAGTGAGTGTGAAAGTGCTTAAATTTGTGCTTCATAGCTTCATGTATACCCATTGCATTACTTCAGCTACAACTCATAAGGGATATAGATATTTGCATTAGACCGGGTCGGTCCTTAAATATACGTTTCTGAAAAAAAAATTTTCTTTGAAGTAAGATTTTAAGCAAAGGGAGTAGTTAGAAACTTTTTCTCGCGATTCTGCTAACAAGCAGGAGAAATTAAATATGTTGTATCTTAGCATCTTAAAATATACATAACATACTATATAACATATGTATGTAAGTATAGGGGTATGCATGTATGCGCACTGAAAGTTTGTAAATATTTTTGAGTGCTTGGAATGTGATGCGCTTATACCTCTGGCGTATAGAAGGCAAGAAAGATCAATCTCTAAATATAAAATCTGCTGTCCATGAGCTTAGATTGAAGTTTCGGCAGCTAGAAATCTAAGTGTTCATACATATACATGCTAAGGCGAAGTGTTACATACTTAATATGACAGTTGTAACGGTGAATCTGACGAATTCGACGAGTTTTTGCAAATTGTGTAAAACTGTTCCTAAAATTACTTTCCTGGGAAATTTTTTGGGAAGGCAGTAAAGAAGTAGCTCTATATCTCCTAAACTCCTAAGCCTTTACGAAGCATTTTATTACCATCTACTCTGACAGTCGTTCAAATCCAAAGGTTCCACAGCCAGTGTAGCTTTCGAGTGTAGGAGAGTCCCAAACCAGCCAGAATTACAGGTATGTGTATTGTGGTGGAGTGAAATTACGGATTTTTTTTGTTGAAATATGGAGAAAGTTGACTTTCTAGTCCAGAAATAAGGACATACGATGAACCAAACAACATTTTACACCTCTATTTCTGGGTCAGAAAGGCAACTTTCTACAGGTAGGAAAAAGCGATTTCTAAAAGAAGCGTAATATCACTCCACCCTAATGAACATCGTATTCAAAGGAAAGAACTTACGCATAAAAATAAGTCCTTATATGATCTGTTCTCCCGAAAGCAGAAAGGCAATGCCCGTTTCATAAAAAAAAAATAATAATTAAGGAAATCATGGAGATGGTAAGGCCCTCTACAATTCAGCGAAGGCCTTCTGCAAGTACTTTTTAATCCTTCATTTTTCGACTGGGTATATATCTATACATTTTTACATACATATGTATGTATATGTATATGTCTTTTTCTCACTCTTCTGCAAACCGCTATTTGCTGTCGGTTTCTCCATTTCCAATTATTTTGTGTGTTTCATTTCTTGTTTTTGCTGATGCTACTTTCTGTTAACGATAATCGACAATGGAATGCTCGGACACCTCAGACGTGCCAATATTTTCAATATTCCAGAAAACGTGAAAATTTCTTGGTAATTCTTGTTGCATGCAACATTTACTATTCAATGTGGTGGTTGGTTGCTGCCACAGACATTGTTACCTGCTCTACACTTAAATTATAATTTAGTATGCTGGCAGTGTGCAATCGATGTTGCTAATGGAGATGTTTATTAATAAATTCCATGAAATCTGGTTAAAGGATAAGACGAGCTCGAAATATGAAAAGATAATGGCAGGGCAGGAAGGGCAGCTTATGAGCTTGAATAATTATATAAATAATTGGAAATGAATTAAATTTGGCTAGAGGTTTGAAAGCGTTCATTGGCATGCACTGCAGGAGTGATTTTGCGGTTTAAGTGGCGATTTTCACAAATTTAGTTTGCCAATTCAATATAATCGCTTACTTAAAAGCTTTCAAGAATTAATTATGTACATATACACTTGCTATGATATCGTTACCTAAAGGTGAAGAGGTGCCAAGTCTATTTTTTTAAATTGTTCAGGAGAGTCGAATTATCTGCCATTCCTTATCAAAACTAAATTTTGCAAAGAGAAAACTGGACTTGGCACCCTTTCACCTTTAGGTAGCGACATATTTTGAACAACATTCGATTTACTCACCTTTCCGCACTGTTTGCATTTGCCCTTTTCCATTTTGCGATGCACCCAGTGATGATGCGTTGTCGATTGTTCCCTGTATTGTCGAACGCCTACGTCTCGATATGTTGGCTTACAAGCTAATTGAGTCTTTTCATTGACGATTGGAATGCAATTCTGATGTGCAATTAATTGGCAGGCCGAGCATTTCATGCGTTGACCACTTTTCTGTTGTTGCATAAGCAAATTAATTAAAAATGTAAAAAAAAAAATTAGTATAAAAAAGTATAAGTAGAAATCCTTAACTGCTAACATCGTGCGACTAAAATCAACTTTTTTTTTTGGTTCTCAGGAAAAGTTGCATATGGACGTGATATTATAAATTTTATGTAAATATTAATGCTGCATACTCAGTTTTTCATTTTCTCATCAATTTAATTTCTTATAGAATTTTAAAGTTTCAAAGCACTAAATTTTTCGAAAAATGGCTTAAATAAATACTTATTTATACTCACTCTACGATATTAATATGAATATCAAACGAAAGAGGAGAATATCTAACTATTAAACAAAAATTTTGTTTACTTTTCGCAAGGACAATTATACTACAATAATGTTCCAGTATAGGTGGAAATTGTTTTAAAAAATGTGTCTGTTTGTTTCATATAAACATCTCAGTGGATTGTTTGATTTAGATTCAGATCATCAGATGCAGAACAAATAGAGTGAAATTTGGGAAAGGTAGAAAATCTTGACTGCGAGGACGAAAGTTATTCCATTTTGCAAATGTTCATTAAAATTGAATTTGACTGTAAAACAGTTGACCGCCTCTTCGAAACTGTTTTCGTAATAAAGCTTTCTCAAATATGTTTCGTTCGTGATCTATATTGCAATATATTATTAAAGTAAGAGAATAAAATTTACTCGACTTTTAAAAATATTTTCGAAATAAAGCCTCTTGTGTTGGACTTGTCATCATCATACTAAATTTAATTAAAATTTACTTTTAAACCGGTGGCAATCCGTTTTAAAAATATTTTCGAACCCTTCGAAAGCCTAGCCGTACATATCTATTAACATTCATATTGCAATCTTCATTTAACTTAAGGAAAAATTGTGTTTGACTTCAAAACAAGTGGCAACATTCTTCAAAATATTTTCAGAATAAAGCTTCCTTAAACATCATTTGTTTTCCACGCACATTGTAATACTTCATTTAACTTATTTATTTAAAACTTATAATTTAAAACGGAATTTAAGTACATATTTGATGAGGTGGCAGCCCTTTTTAGAAAACATGCTATATGTTAATCTAAGCCATAAGCTATCTCGAAGCTAAATTTTATCCAAATAATGAGAAACAAACATACTCACTCACAAACTTTCACATTTATAATATTAGTGGGATTACTTATAGTATTCATTTGGCGAAACGTAACAAGAGGTATCCGTTGTGTATACTTTATTTCATTGGAAGAAAGTTAAATTAGTTTTTTTTACGTTTTTATATTTAAACCAATTTTTTTTTTTATTTTGGCCTTTTAGCAATACTAATTATAAAATCTATACTTTCACGTGAAAATGAATTTTTCCTGGATAAATTTTACTGTCGCACGGTGAAATGATAAATGACTTAAAAAATTAAATTAAAAATTTCTGAGGTTTTCTTATTTTAAGTGGCTGCCATCAATGGTGGATTGGTGCACTTATACCGGTTATTCAGTCTAATATTCTAAACTTTAGAATGAATGCTTTAAAAGCTGAACGACTTTGCTGCTCTAATGAATTAGATTTTCCTTCTGAATTAAGGGATTTATTTTAAAAATTAACGAAAGAAAGAGAAAATCGGAAAGCTGCATCTTCGTTTTTTATCTTCGTTTTTTATGAATAAGTTCAGAAAATATTAAAACATAGTTTCGAAAATTATACGGTTAGAGTGATTCGGCGAAATTACAATTAGAAATTCGAGAATAATGATACTCACAAATGATTAGCTATAAAACTAAGTACTAAAGAACTTCCTTGCAGGGATACGTGCGCTCTGGCGTATAAGTTGGCATGCGCGTGTACGATCGTGTGTAGGCGTGCGTTCACGCGTGCTGGCATGCGTATGAGTGCACCAATATTTTTAATGTGTGTTAAACACGCAATAACTGAATTACATGAAACAATTTTGTAATTGATTTAAATTGCTTTGCGCCCGCCTTATTGTGCTGCATAAGCGCGAGCATTCATTCGCATTTTAAATGAGCTGCATTTAATTAAATTTGAAGCTTTTAGTCTGATTAATTCCGTTCGTTGGCAGCCGAATAATGTTACTTATGTACATATATATGTATGTATGTATGTATGTATAGTCATAGTTTAAGAGTAATTAGCTGCCACACTTTACTGAAAATACTAAGTAATTAACTAAAAAAAGATGTGTGTCAGCGCAAATGAAACTTAAGTTAAAGTCGCCATATGCATAATTATTAAAAACTTAAATGTTTTTGTTAACACTTACTATGCACTCCTCATTCAAGCAACATAAATCGCCTGAAACCGATGTGGGCTTCCAAAAGTGTTCACCCTGCACCGCATTCTCAGTCCAGTCGGGCACAATTCGTATGGGTCGCCTTGCATTACTCGCTGACGCTGATCGTCTGCAATAAAAAATGAAAAATTATAATAAAAAAAACTATCTATTTATGTACATATGAGGTATGTGTTATAAAGGGGGAAAATATTCAATATTCAAATAGTTCGATATACTCTTGCATTCCAACCACAAAGACAGCTGCCACAAATAAATAATCAACTTGCGCACACATTTGACCTTGCATGTTTTGAGGAAATGCAAAAAAAAAAAAAAAAGTTCACCACCTACAGCAACAGATACATACATATTCGCATACATATTTATGTCCATACATATTTAATGAATGCGATTCGAGCTTCAATAATAAAGAAAGTCTGACCTTTTTTTTTATTTTCCATATATACATATCTAAGTATATTGTTTTACGTCGTTGATATTCAAAATAATTCGTGTTGATGTAATAAATATATTCATTTTAAAGCGCCTACATTTTGACAGTTAAGTATTAAAAGTGGTCTAAGAATGCCGTCAAATAAATGGAATTTAAGAAAATCCGTGTTGAAACTGTTTTCTCAATTTATAATATCCACGTTTTTCCCCAGAAATGTAATAACTTATATTTTTTGACCGCCTCCACACGAAAAATGAGTAAAAAAAGTTAGTGAATTTTTGAATTTCGCGCGCCGTAACTTCAAATGTACGCAACGGCCATAGATTAGTATGCGGGGAGTGAAATAACACAAACGGTAATAACACAAATTTGCTTTATTTCATTTCTCGTTGAGCAATAAGACCAACTTTTAAACTTAACATTTTGAGTAATAAAGCAAAATTTTGCACATATGTAGGTAGTCACCCAGTTACATTTGACAAAAAGTAGTACATGAACAAGTTTAAATGGACGGATTTGTATGTATACAATTTTGAAAGTGCCCAGCTTCGCAGCGGTCCACGTTCGCGCTCGCGCTATGTCCAATTTTCTGAGCAGTTATTAAAGACGACTCTTTTCCTATATTTTGTTAGACTTTTCATAAGTAAAAATATTTTGTGAATATTAATTTCTTCATATGAATTATGTCACATTTTGAGTATTTCCAACCTTTGTTGGAAATAAAGCAAAACTCAGATTTTGGTATTATTTCCCATTTAAAAGTGAAATAAAGCAAATTTTGCTTTATTGCCGTTTGTGTTGTAGATTACAGCAATATTTAAGGCTAAATACAAAGAGCAACGAAAATTTATAGACTATGATATCGATAACACTGTATTGAAAATCTCAAGTTATGAAATGACATAAAAACCCCCGAAACACTTAAGCTTAATTTTGAGCCGTAGATAACGAGCCTGTATGCTGTTTTTCTAAATCAAGTCAAAATTTAATGGGGGACAAATTAAAAAAATAAATAAATTTTTTTCAATTGTATTAAAGCTTGTTCCACAAAAAAAAATCAAGCTAGTAACAAAGAAAATCGATGTTAAATAAAAAAATTTTAAATTTAAATTTTTTCCCATGTTAAATTTTGATTTTGTTTTCGATTACAATGCAAAATTAAAATGAAAATATTTTGGGAAAATGACCTGACTTGGAAAAACAGTTTACAGATCCGTAATCTACGACCAAAAATCAAGTTTAAAATACAATAAGTAAATACTTGTAATCAACTCCAGCGCCACCTAGCACAGTAGACACCAGTGTAAACATATCTTATCGATTTAAACTCAAATTGGTTCAGTAGTTTTTGAGTCTATAAACGACATAGCAATCGACACATACGGTCTTTTTATATAGTATGTACGTATGTATAATAGATGTATGTTTGCATGTAAATATGTATTTATGTAAAAAGAGGAATAAGGCGCTTTTTGTGCTTCCTTTTTTTTTTACTTATTTATTCTCTGAGGACAATAACGAATACTCCATCAGCGCCGCCTAGAGGATGACAGTTTGTCGTTTATGACCGCAAAGCGAATATTATGACCGACACAAAGGAAATAACAAACAGAAAGCGCAACGATGGCACCATCGCTGAACGCATGGTAAAACATGTGCCAATTTATGGGAGAATACGCAAATGGGGCAGCTGGATGGACAGTTGGACAACCATTGGACAAGCGGATAAGCCGTCAGCCATTATCATCAGGTGCCTTTTAGCTGACTACTCGTTGACAGAAAAACGTACCTGCGTGTACATATGGACGTTGTAGTGTCAGAATGAATGTACAGACATACATATGTACATATGTATGGAATACAAAGTGCAAGAAATACAGCGTTGACAGTGCAACCTGTATGTAGCCTTGTGATTATCTTCAGTTTTGCATTGATACTGGTATTGCTACGATTTGTGTTGTTTTTGCGTTGATGTTACTGCCAGTTACTGTGAGCGAAATCAACACTGTGTATTGTTAATGTCATCCTGCAATAACCTTGTCGGTGTCGGGAAACGCACTAGTGCCGAACTGGTTCTGTATTAGAGAATTTAGAACCATGATTAGTGCGCGTTAATTCTGTTTTGCATGCTAGCAACTGGCGAATTGAACATCGCGATGGCCTAGCAAGTGTCAATAGCCCCCCCACTACATCCCCCTTTCGATAGTTCCGAACTAGTACTAAATTATGTAGTTCCGAAACAGTTCTAAAATCGACAGAAGAAAAAAGTATTATGGTTTTTTCAATCTTCTTGGGTTTTCCGTGTGTTCGATTTCAAATTATTTTCAGAGAAGTGTGTTTTCAATTTGAAATTCAATTTCTCTGAATGATTTGTAAGAATTGTACGTTTACATGCCTTCGCCTGTAGCTGAATTTTCGGAGGTGCTTGCATAAAGCGCTTCCCAATCGAATTTTACCACTTACCTTCTAGTTTACAAAACACATTACTTCAACCTGGCCATGTCATTGGAGTTAAGCGAGAGAATGTAAAAATGTTTAACGAGAAAGTGAAAAATTTTGTCTGGCGGTGAATTGTAATGCGTTACTCCATCGATACAAAAAGTAAGCGCTTACCAAAGAATCAAAGTTTTTTCTGGATTTGGTTAAGAATCTGTGCTTGTGCATCTGTGTCTTTGTCTAACATGTTGAAAGCATTTCTTCACGGCATTTCCATACATTTGACAGCTTTTCCATTCGTGTTGAGCGCAATTGATGGCTTCAAAGCATCGCACCGTTGTTTTTATTTTTTCATCCTTGTTTCTACCTTTTTTCGTGCGTTTTTCTATAATATACTGCTGCATCCTGTTAGTGTTGCTTTATCGCATCGTTTTTTTTTTTTTTGTGTTCAGAATTTCAAAGCAGCATCAATCCTGTGTTCATTTATGCCAGTTTGAGAGTGGAAAAATGCAATGGGAAAACTGTGTTGCGTGTGCGCTCGTTAAAAGGCATGGGTATAGATGTACACTCACGCAGGTAACTTATGCGAATCCTGCAGTGACAGCTTATACATTTAGTCTAGGTTACTGTATTTGTTTTCTAGCTGAAATAGTTCGCCTGTGATTTGAGCAACTAGTGTTTTTAACCAAATGGCAGTTTGTCAATTGACATACTATTTATTTACTTTTTTTTATCAATTAATTGTTGATAAGCATCACCAGTTAAAACAAATGGCAAAAAAAATGGAAAGCGTAGAATGCGAGCGTGGCATTCGAGAAGAGTTTGTTCGTTTTTAACTGTAAAATTTTATCGCCAAGCTAGAAGGAATGATCGCAAGCGTCTATAGTTTTTATTAATTCAACATTTGGGATGCCTTATAAGACTTAACTCAAGAGTTCTTTAATGTGGTGACTAAATGGTCAGCTAAATCTTTCTCCACGCGCATCCCACCAAGGGGGCAGCGGTTGGGAGGAGGTACCGTTCAACTTCTACATGGATGGGTCGTAATTTTAGGCTCCCAGATCACTGCCGTGTTTTTCAGGCGGAGGTTGCTGCTATTAAAGAAGCAGTGGATTTGCTGCTACAGTGTGCGATTAGGGAAAGGAGGTAAACATATACTCAAAAAGCCGGGCGGCAAAGAGACCTTCAGCTCCCTTCTAGTACGCTCGAAGCTTGTGAGGCAAATCACAAATCCTCTTCGGTCGGAATATTATCTTGTCAAACTTGTTGAAGTGCCGGGCCATAGTGATATCGCAGGAAAGTGTGTGGCTGATGAACTGGCACCCCCGAACCAGTATGACTAAAAAAAGAGAGGGTGCGCAGTGACTTCTTGCGGACTTCTCTTGAAAAGGTGGGCCCTGCGTCAACTCGGCGAACGATAAGCCAGTGCATGCGTCACTGCTAGGTCGCTCTAGCCGAGTGTGGACCGCGGCGGTCTAGGTATCTCATTAGGCTTGGGAAACCACATCTTTCAACACTGGTGGGTGTACTGACAGGTCACTGCCCGAATGGGGTTCACACAGTGAGATTGACCTGACCAAACCTGACCCCCTTTTTCGCAGCTGCAAGGGGACAATGGGGTGGAATCTTTCCCAGTTAACTACCGCTTTTCAGTACAAAAACTGAAAGTTAACTGCCGAATTTGAGTTAACCCTGTTAACTGTAAAAACGCACTTAGACTGTTAAGCTTTTTTTTTTTTGGATTGTAATCTGTCCAACACTTCCTCTTAGACAGTCTAGCTTTTGTTGGATCGCGGATTAGGCACCTGAGTTCATAATTTCTAACTAGTCCAGATGAGCTCTCTCTCTCTAACATCTGCTGCCGGCGAAACTTTGTCCTCGGCACGAAGCGAAGTAGTGGTATCACAAAGAACTAATACTCACTGTCTAGTTCTCAATTTCAAAGGCCTTTGAAATGCTATTGTGCAAATACTTTTACATATATATGTATGTACACATCGTTTAAAACTTTGTCATGGATGGATTACTGAAAAGGAAAATTTCTAAGAAAAAAGTGGTAAGAGCTTTTGTAAGTAATGCTGATATCGACTTGTAAGTAGGCGCATGTGTATTACATATGTATACTATATAAACAAATAGCAACTGTGCATAATCCTGCAGTTATATCAAATTATCGCATAAATAAATAATACATTCAATCATTAATGTCGATATATTCATTCGTGCACATAAACACAAACATATTTATGTATGCATGTTCATACATGTGCATTTACAGATGTACTTCCTTCCTTTTGGTATTAATTTCACTTACCGCTTCCGCCAAGTGCCCAACGAATCCAATTTCCTTTGACGAAATGCCGCCTTGCGCTGCATACCAATGGATGAGCGTCGGAAGCGGCGGAGCAGTGGCGCACCGCTGGTTGTCGAATCGACAGTGTGGCTCGATTCAGTTTCACTGCCACCATCTGCCTCCCTACAGCTGCCATTCGCATCATTTCCGCCATCCTCATTGCTGTCGTCATCGTCGTCGTCGTCGTCGTCGTCGTCGTCTTCCGATTCGGTTTCCTCCCGCACGGCTAGCAGCAATTGCTCCACGGACATTGTATCGCTGTGGCTGCTTTCGCTATCGCATTCACAATTCATAAACGAGATAAACATTGTTGAAGGTAGTAGTGGCTCGCTCGCTGCAGGCAGCAGTGCACAGGCTGCCCTGGATATATGGATTCTTGGTTAAGTTGGTGAATAGTTGACAAATTAATGTTGTTGTTGTTAGCGGCAAGAACCTTATCGTGTGGGTAGGACAAAACAATTTGCAACTGAAAATTGTCGATGTTTACGTTTCTTTTTCCTTTTGTTTATCTTTTCGCATTTCAAAGCAGTTTTCACTTTCTAAATGCTCCACTGAGTTGTTGTTGTCACTTGTTTATTTATCTTTCCTTGTTTTGCTTTTGCATTGGCATTAACCTGTGTTAATGTTTTTATACCCTCATTTATTTTTATTTTTTTTTCAGGCAAGTAATTTAAAATTCATTAATTTCTGTGTCGCTTAAACCGACAGTTTCGCGTATTTGATTTCTGCTTCACCTTTTGCAAGGTTGTTTACCTGTTTTTTTCCACTCACAATTTATTTATCCACAATTATTATTTACCTCTGATTTGTATCTGAATTTGTTTATGAACAAAAAAAAACCATAACAACTAGTGCAACAATGTTTTAATGCAAACGAACGACTGTATTTATGTATGTACACTAGGGTGGTCCAAAATAAGTAAAGCACAGTATACGGTAATTCAGATAGCCAAAACAAAAAATGTAAATATGCTTATTCGACATTTTGTTTGAATGTATTGGTTGATATTTTTTTTTCACAGTTGTCGTTTTCGTTAACCCAAATGAAATCAAATTTAAATATTAAATAGAAAAAATAGTGGGTACATTTATCTATTGAAAATTGGTTGAAACGAACCTTTAAACCTTTATGGAAAGTGGTTCGGTTTTCGGTTCGGATCAAACATTTGGTTCAGTTAATTAATAGAAAAAAGCGGTTTTCCGGTTCAAAACCGGTTCGGTTCAAAACCGGTTCACGTCCCTGATTTCATGTATTAATTTTCAAATAAGCATATTGTCAATGGCTGGTTTACTGTATACTATGAAGTAAAGTAGGAATTTTAATACTCTCACCCCCTAGGATTGTTCTATATCGAAAAAATAGACCCTTATTTTTTCATTTGAAATCAAAAAATATGTAGAGGTCGCTCAAAGTGCTCAAAGTTTTCCTTGTATTTTATATAAAAATTCCGACTTGCTTTTTTTACATGTATTTTTGGACCACCCTAATGTGCACACATTTTTATGTGCATATGTACATATGTATGTAAAAATACTAGTACACGCACATATGCACGTCCATATGTACACCCGCAAGTAATGTAATCAATGTTGCCGTTTTGATCCATTCGGATCCAAACGAATACTTTTCCCAACGACTTTTTTGTGTGGACAGTTTTTTGGTGCTCAGTACAAATTCGGATATCTTTCTAAACAAAAACATATTACATACATATAGTTACTTTAGACCACGTAAAAAAATAAAAACCCTCCAATTCGACCGCCATCGGACTCTGATTTTAGTATTTGCTATAGCAATGATCCTCTAAACTATAATAATACATTGATTACATACTATTTAAGTATTATGAATGCTCAGATTCTATAAATTCCTAAATTATCCTTGTTTAATCGCTTGCCCTGTTAGGGTCAAATCTAGTAATTAAGATTTTTTTTTTTTGGAATTTCACGAGTACTTAAATAACATGTAATCAATGTATTCGTATAGTTTCGAGCATTTTGATTAATCCTAGTAAATTTTTTTGACGTGGTCTAATATACATACATATACATATATACATGTATATATTTCCGTAAATTTTTCTTCATGAAATTAGTGACAAAGAAAAATTATTAGATAGTGCAATGGCGATTGTTAAAGTTTGACTATAAGATTGAGGTTGTAGACGATATTGAAGTTTTTTGGGGGAATTAGTAAAAATTAGCTCCGCTGCTGTTCTAGAAATGGTAGAAAACATTCAATGTATTCATCAAAACGCGGAAATGCCACGTAACCACATAATATGCTTTTTCACTGCAACCTATCGGCTATTTTAAGAATGATACGTGGATATTTAAAACAAAAAACTTTTTAGGCTAAATTTTGGATACTTTTTTTTGGGAGGCTGCGGTAACACTGGATGTAATCAAATACTGTTCTTAGCACTATCGCAATCACATGCTAGCAAAGATTTAGAAATGTCACCACGTAGACTTGCTTTTTTATTTGTTTAAGTAAATAAATGCAAACAGTTTAATCGCGCTTCCGTGCCCAACCAATTTACAACCGAATAAAAGTCACTTTATAACCCAATTAAAGAAAAAATGATTATAGAAATGGTTTTGAGGTTTTATGTATTACAAATTATGTACGAGTATACTAAGTATTTATGCATACGTACATTAGACTGATTCAAAACAGTCGTCGACTAACTTTTTTTAATAGCCCCCTCTTCAATGCCCCCGGGGATATCAAAAAATGCCTATTAAAAGCGCAATTTTTAATATGAAGTTTAAAAGGTTGCCCATCGCAGTTTTTAGAAAAAAATTGTCTTCATCTTTGGAATTTGTTTTCTCGGCTATAAATTATTGAACTAAAAAATGCTATACATATTTTTATGGGAAATTAGACGCTCTACAATAAACGTCTCATATAATTTCTTGGTTTAACGGTTATTCAAACAAAAAGTGAAAATTTTGCCATTATTACAGTTTTTCTCCTATTTTAGGTAAAATAATTAAAATTATCTTTTTACATCCCCCCGAAGGTATTGAGGGGGTATTGAAGGGGCGGCTATTAATAAAAAAAAGTTTGTCGATTTTTTTGAGTCAGTCTAACATACATACATACATAAGTACATATACATATACTACACATAATAATAATAGATTGGCGTTTACAAAACTTTTTTTTAATTTTTTTTTTATTTTTTATAATATACATGTAGTTAATTTGTAAAATTGTCTGTTGCATTGTAATTATTCAAAATTGACCTCTCCACCAACCCACCCTTTTTCAGCTGCTATGGCTATATGTGTAGTCGTACATAACTAATTACGAAATGCCGCTGGTCATTTACGCTTCATTAGCCGCATTCATAATCGTACTGGAAATGAAGCGTAGGCAAGGTAGGAATTTCGTTGTCGAACAACCTGCCCCTATGACCAGCACGAATTCACGAAAACAAACAATGCGCGCAGTCGAGCAGCAAGCCAAGTGAATTCTGCAGCTGCCCTATCCTCCGTCTGCAGCCGGCCGGTACAGCTTGAAAATTCCGCGGTCATACTGTGTGACTTAAATGCTTGTGTAAACTTAAAGATGTGTACATACATCTATTTATGTAGTTTAAAATAAATACCTGTAGAATGAAACATCACCGTGCAAAATAACTTTCATTTGAAATATATTTGACGGCAGGATTTCTTCTTCGCGGAATCTTTATGGTATTTTTGCGCCCAACAATCTTCTGAACTAAGTTTTAATTAAGGCTTTATACTATATTTTACCATCCCTTATAAAGAAAGTTATCAGAGTCAAACGCAGCTATGAATTCATATGAATATCTGATTTTTTTTTGGGATAGGATATGTGTAAAGCCCCAATTTTTTCGAAAAGCAAATGAGGCGGATTTATAATTTTGCGCTCCGAAGGGAAAATGTGTCTCTCTTTTATGGCAGAAGAAAACTCCGAGGTTTGCCATTTCCTCCCGAAGGACTGCTAAACAATTTTTTTTTTGGATGTTGCTCAGAACAGGAATCTAACCTGGGCCCTACCGTGTGAAAATAGCTCTAACTACTCTGCGACTACGGTTGTTTTTTCGAAAAAATGTTCATATGGGTATGTGTTGCAATATCTATAGGTCACGAAAGGATTGGCCGTGAATGGGTTGATAATTGTCAATCCTTGAATTTTATCGGGTAATCGGCCAAAGGAATTAAAAAACAATTGCATAGGAATAGAATACTTATGTCTGTATGTTTGTATGTAAATGCATACAGAAGGGAATTTTCAGCAGGCAGGTTAAAGCAGACGCGAAAAGAAGGTAGTTTCAATAAACAACTTTTTTAAGGATACTGAGATTTTTTAAGCTTCATAATTTGTTCATGTTGCTAGCAGCGTTACCACATTGTTAATATTTAAAAATAAATTAGGGAATTTCGAGATGGTAATTTCTTTCGCAGTAAATGGGTGTAAATATTTTAGTCTTTTTAGATGAACAGCAAGAACCTGCCTGGAAACCAAACAAGTCTAGTACATGATATACATACATATGTAGTGAAAATATGTACATACAAAGAATGCAATTTTACCTCGATATGCAACGGATAATGGCATATGTATGTAACTTTAGATTTGAATATGGAATTGAAAAAAAAAACGTTTTACAGTCCTTTCCTCTAGAGTCACATTTGAATTGCACAATAAATAAAAAAAAAATCGGACTTTGTTAACTGGTCACCATCAATGTTGAGAAAATATGCACAGATATTTTAGAAGGCTTTCCTTGCTCACTCCGCAAGGGCTTAAGCCGTGGAAATTTTAAACATTTTGTACCGTCTTCCTTGCAGTTACAGTGGTATTTCGTATTTTTGCAGCTTCGAAATGCGCAACTCATTTTTATTTTTATTAATTTAAAAAATAATTTTTTTTTTTTGTTTTGTGGACCAAATTCTTTTGAGCAAAAAATTGTATTATAATTTTCAAACTGGTAGCTTGATTTTGATGAAAATGTCACAATCTCAGCAAAAGTTAAATTGCTAACATGGCTGCTAATGCCATTAAGTGAAACTACCTATAGCCAAAAATATTTATGAAACTTTGCATGTAAGTATGCATGTACGCACATGAATATTTGGTAGCGAAATTGGAAAATAATGCATACAAATTATAAGCCAAAAATATACTCAAATAGCCAGCATTTAACGGTGCGAGACATTAGGGGGGAGCAAGCGACTCCCACCCGCAGCAAACACTTGGCAAAATGGCAAATCGATGTTGACGATGTGTACTGTTGTTGCATTGATTGCTTGCTTGTTGTTGTCATCGCGTTAAACATACCTATTGCCATTTGTCTGCTCTTTTTATCTCAAAGCAAATTAAATATTTGCACTTGATTTTTTTTCGCAGTTCGTACAATTCTTATAGCCCTCCTTCTACGCCTCCAATTTGGTTCAAACGCCGCCGCTTAAATGACATTGTAATAAGAGCGAAACGTCAAAATGCCAATTTGCTGTTTGTCTGTCTGTCTGTCTGTTTGTTTGCCAAAGCAATCAACTGTAACGAACGCCATAATCGCTGGCGTTTTTTCCCAAGAATTGTCATTGCTGCTGCCGCGAATGCTTTCGACGTGACTGACACAATTGTTGGTGGTGGTGGTGTTGTCATTTAGGCGTGTCATGTGCGTCACAAAAACACGCAGAAGGAGAAAGAAATGTGAAATTTGAAAAAAAAAAATGGTGTAAATCGAAAATATACATAGGAATGCTATAAAAAAATTTCGTAAATGTTTCTGAATTGAGCTGTTTACTTGCTTTTTGTTCACTCATATACATACATACACTGCCGGCAAAAAGTATTGGCACAACAAATTTTTCATATTACATGCACCAATTTCTATTCTAATATTTTTTCGCTAATTTTTCTTATAAACGTATGGTTCATTCTACAACAAAAATCATAAAAATATAATTCCTAAAGTTTGTGAAAAACTCGCGAAAATTCAGCAGATTTTCATGCCAACTTTCAACTTTTTATTCAGAGTGGTAGCCCAATCAATTTTATTATAATAAAGTACAAATTTTAAGTAAAATTTTTTTCACGCAGTCTCTTCCATACACACAAATTTTTTCGAAAATACTTTATATGGAAAAAGTGCAAAACACCTTCAACGAAAAAATTCTCAAAAATCAATGCGATTTTTGACTAACTCGGAACCTGCATTTTTTACTAGCATTCAATGGGCTACAAAACTGCATACTCCAGAAAATTCCAAACAATCTGATTAAAAAGTTGAAAATTTGCTTAAAAATTTATTGAATTTTCGCTAGTTTTGCACAAAGTTTAGAAATTATATTTTTATGCTTTTTGTTGTAGAATGAAATATATTACTAGGGTATCCGAATATTCGCCTTTTTCCAAAACCGATTTTCGAGTTATTCGAAAATATGCAATTAAAAAAAAAACCGGTTGCCGATTTTGAAATTAAAAGAAAGAAAAAACCGGATAAACCGGTTTTATTTTATATAGTTTTTACACTGTGAAAATTCGTGTGTTGCTGTATGAAGTCATGACCAAAAAATTAAACTAAACTATTAACAGTAAAGATAGCTTTTATTAAAAAAAGAGCAATGCAAAATAAGTAAAAAATTTTATTTTTTTTTTATATCAAACTTAAAACGAAAATCAGTGAAAAATTCACGTTTGGTCTTGTTTTTAATACCTTATTGCCTTTTTTCGAACATTTTTCGGCTTTGAGTAGTGCTCTTGCCGCCGTATCCGGATGTTTACAGGTTACAGGCTACTGCAACTCTGGAGATCCCTCAACAGAAGTTTTTTCAAGCGGATATCGCCCCTCGGCAGACGATGGCAACCCTCCAAGTGTACTTCTGCCATAAAAAAGCAGAATACGAATACGAAGATAAGCTCGGCCAAATAAGAAAAAAGCGTTTCGGCGCCAAGTATACAGGATGATTTGTTATAAGATATACTGTTCATCCTAAAATAACCTAGGATATAATTTTGAAACTATTTGTAGGCTTCCCTTGAATTGCAAAACTTTCAAAAACCTTAAAGTTATACTCAGAGGTCAAGCTTTGGATAAAATAAAAAAACCGGTTTGTTCGATCAAAAACCCCGGTTTATTCGATATTTGACAAATCAAGATTTCCAAAAACCGCCTATAGACTTCAAAAAAAAAAACGATGGGAGCCGGTTTGGAAAAACCGAGTCAGTCACCCTAGTGTATACACATAACATAAACACGCATTGTTTTCTTTGGTACTGCACAGTCGGAGGTCCTGTGGCCATTCCCTGCTCTTTCGTTTGTGTTACTGAGATTTGGGGAGCGTGTGAAACTACCGCCAATGTGACAATGACATTTTTGACAGCAGTTGAATATTTGAAATTTGCGGAATGTTTCAATTTTTGCGCTTTTCTGAAATGCGACTCTAACACAAAGCTTCTTCTGCTCATCTTGTTAACTCATATACATATTTATACATTTGTATGTATAGGTGCATATGTAGCCAGAGCCTGGAAATTTTGATTTTTTGTGAGAACCACCTAATTTTTGAATTTCACCAGCTATAAGCTAGCTTTGATCCCATCAAACCAA
>NW_023461636.1:0-6091 GCF_013731165.1 Rhagoletis pomonella
TAAGCGGTGACTGTCTGTCCGTCCGTCCGTCCGTCCGTCCGTCCGTCTGTGCACACGATAACTCGAGTAAAAATTGAGATATCTTAACGAAACTTGGTACGTGGACTTCTTTTGGGCATAGGACGGATGGTATTGAAAATGGGCGAAATCGGACAATAACCACGCCTACCTCCCATATAACGGTAATTTTCAGAAATACGAAAAGTGCGATATTTTAGTAACTACTGAAGATAATTCACTCAAAATTGACATTTACAATGAGTTTCAGACGAAAAATAAGAATATTAAAAAATTTTGGCAAATGGGCGTAGCCACGCCTACTTATGGTTACATGTGTATATCTTGGTAACCGCTGCACCAATTTCTTCCAAACTTGGCACAGTTGTTGGTCCTGCTACAACATACCAAATGGCCGAAAATTTTAAAAATCGGACAATAACCACGCCCACATCCCATATAACGGTAATTTAGAAAAATACGAAATCCTCGATAAATCAGTAAATATTAAAGCTAATTTATTCAAAATTGATGGTTGCAACAATTTTTTACCAAGAAATACGTCTATGATACAATTTTGGAAAATGGGCGTGGCACCGCCCACTTATGATCACATATATGTATCTCGCTAACCGTTCTAGCAATTTG
The DNA here is from genome assembly GCF_013731165.1 of Rhagoletis pomonella. NCBI lineage: Eukaryota > Metazoa > Arthropoda > Insecta > Diptera > Tephritidae > Rhagoletis > Rhagoletis pomonella. Next base: position 646 of record NW_023461636.1, read on the forward strand.
AACCAAACTCGGTAGGGTTATTGTGCTTGCCACATAAAAGCAAAGCGGTGAAAATTATTGAAATCGGACTAAAATTACGACCGCTTTTCATATAACGGTATATTTCAGAAATGCTTGAAACTGCAATATTTCGAAATTTAAGGACGCTAATTTACTTAAAATTTATACACCCCGGCTTATCGTGTAGCGGTAGCTTTCGGAAAGGTGGAAAACATATATTTAATAATTGCGCCGGGTATTTAATGTTCGGCTCCGCCCGAACTTAGACTTTCTTACTTGTTTTTTACTGTAAAGCTAATGGATGTACTACATTGTTCGTAAGGCCGTTTACGCATAAACACAAAGATCAGATGGTTTACCGACTCCGTAGCGTGCGGCATATAGGGCCAATTTCACAATGCGTAGTTAACTCAGAATCGGGAGTTAACTACAGAATTTTGTACTGAAAATCTCTAGTTAACTGTGGATTCTGAGTTAACTACGCACTGTGAAATTGACCCATAATTGTCCATCTGTAATGAAGTGCAAAACAATTCTTAAATCTAAAGAGATGGAATTTCTTACTTAATTGTAACTGGTACACTTTTAGCTCAACAAGAATACTTAATGGGACACATATTTACCGTCAAACATAACTATTAATAACTTCAAGAATATTTGCAACAAAAAAGTCTTTATAATATGAGGAGAGCACCAGCACAACCGATTAATAATCTTTCAGTTGATTAAACAATTCTAAAGCAACATTTAATCAACATATTCACTCCTATTTTTGAAATTAACGTTCAATCATCCGCCTTACTTTGAGTAATGAAAACGTGTTTACTACTCGGCGCAACATCAGCGAAAATTTATACTGTTAGAGATAGCATAAGTTACGAAATAAGTCTTACTTAGCCTATTTCCGCTAATAATTTTTTACGCAAGGTATCTTTGAATACATACCAGAACGCGTATGTCCCGTTCGGATAGAAAGGCTTTATAAGTACTAAAGTCGTTTTCACTACACGGTAAATGTTATTTCACGCATGAGTAACAATGATGTAATTAAGTTTGGAATAGTTATGCTCTAGTAAAAGTATCTCTGTAATTCATAAATTTATGTTATATCATGTGAGCGGTGCGGGTCGTATGGGTAACAGGTGCACCTATCCTACATATTTGTGGTATGACAGTGCGTATGAGTAACCTGTGTAAAATCGTGCAGCCGAACTCCAATCAATGGAAAGAGCCAAATCGTATGATTCTTTCAGTTTGCGGTTCTAATTAACCTTTACGTCAACAGCAGAAAAATTATACGTACATACCTCAACAGCAGCATACACGGGTATGCACATACGTTTTGTATAGGAAATGGAATTGTGTTGTGACGAAAATGTGAATACTGCCTAAGTTTTTTTTTTTTTTGATATTTTCTGAAAAATATTTTTATTTTAAAAATATGAAAAACGATTCAGGAAATATGTTATTTCACCGCATAAATAATGAGTTTCTTACACACACTTAATCAGATTTAATTTTTAATTGGTTTAGAGAGTATGGTTTTCGACCGTCGAGAGAGGACTTTACTTTTGAATTACCTACTCAGTCCGAAGCAGCACTTATTGGCAAGAGTGCTGCGTTGGATTCCGATGCTTACATTATTATTGGTGTTAACGCCGGTTCCCAAGTAATCAAAACTCTCTACTTTATCGAAATTATAAATGTCAACCGTGACGTTGGTGCTAAGGCGCAAATGCGCTGACTATTTTTATGGTAGCGGGAGATACCTCTTTTTGTCCTCATTTTCCGCCAGACACATTCGCTTTGCTGGGAAAAGGTAGAACACATATGGCACGTTTTGTTACCGATGATGTCGTTGTCATCGACATAAGCATGCAATTAAACGCTCTTGTATAAAATGGCTCGTGAGCGGCTCAGTTCTGCAGCAGGGAATCGCCGAAATCCCTTTTGGTAGCAGACGGCTCAAAAAGGTCTTTCTCAATTCTGACGGAGCTGGTGGTATTGCTCAACGTTACTTTATACAGCCGTATCAATTTCGTGGGGATGTCAAATTCAGACACCGCAGCATATAGGGAACCCCTTTTAGTGCTTCGAAAGTGGCTTTGAAGTTGACAAACAGTTATCTCCTTTTCTCGCGGGTCTTTTCGAAGATTTGGCGTAATGTGAATACCTGATCTATGGTGGATTTGATAAGGTATTGTAGGTGGCAGGATCGCCTGACCTGTGGATTTGGCAGAGCACACTTAAATTCCAGTTGTCCATATTCTGCATAAGAGTTGATGTATGCATCTTATCAGCCCCTCGCCACGGTACTTGAATAGCTCAGCTGGCAGGCTGTTAGCTCCAGGGGATTTTTTGTTTTTCAGCCGAGTAATTGTTATTCTGACATCGTCATATTCAGGCGGTGGAACATCGACTCCATCGTCACCGACTGTGGGCTCGGGTTTGTCTTCTCCACAACTTTCTGGCCATAATCTAAGTACGTTCGGGACATCCCGAATTATGTCATCATGGTTGTTCTTACAAGAGTTCGTCTTGGTCTTAAAACCTTCCGTATGTCGCCTAGCTCTCTGGGAAAATTTCTGAACGTTTTTCCTGTCGGCCAAGCTTTTCACAATCACGTATTTTGGCCTCTCGCTTCTTATTGCGACAATATGTCTTGCTTCCCTCTTCAGTTCCCTATAGCGGTCCCACATAGCTCGCATTGCGCCCCATCGCAGCGTGGCCCTGTAGGCGGCATCTCTTTTCTCTGCTGCTTCTTGTCTCTCCTTATCGTATCAGTTTTTCTTTTGGGCTCGCTTGAATCCGACTACTTCTTCAGCGGTGGTTCTTGAAGTGTCTTGCAGCCTTCTCGGTAACATTCCATAGAAGTGAGTTCCGATTGAGCCTTTCTCCAGAGTTACACCTCTTAGAACTAAAGTTATTCACCTGATTAGTCAAGTTGACTTTCCTTCTTTCGGTAAATGGAACAACGGCAGCACACCAGTGTTCCGTTAATCTGAGCGAAGCTTGCGATCTGGAGAAAAAAATGTCCTCATGATAACTAGTTCATCTGCATATTCATGTGCCTTAAATCCATTGTAATTTTTGAAATTTTTGTCGCACGGTGGTGTAATTAAAAAGTAGTCCCCAAAAAGTTCCCATCGAAATCCTAGTTAAAATGATACAAGAGAAATTTGGTTTTGTAAATAATTATAGCATAATTTGCAGTTAATAAATCCTTAGTCGTGCAAATAAATATTGATGTAAATTTTCTTAAACTCTTTCCCAAAATTGGCTCTGTATATGAGTATATGTACATTTATGGACGTATACATGTACATACGTATTCAGGTACATAAAAACTCCAAATGAACAATTTCAGTTGCACCTACACCAGCTTGAGCACCTCCTTTACAAAGCCCCGTATTACTGCCCATAATTGCGCTTACATAATTGCAGCTCTCGGGCACTACCATGCACTTACGTCGACAGCAGTAAATTACGCCAATGTCGAATGCTCGCAAGTGCACGGTGATAGACATAGTGATTTTTCATTTGTGTAGCACCCAAAAACACTCCACAAAAACAAAGCGATTACGCAAAACTTCATTACAGCCATCTGTTTGCCAACAACGTATACAAGTGCTATATTAACATGGACTTGGCGTTACTCGATTGCTCGAAATGTTCGAAAACATATTCGTTTTACACTCCAAATATGCGGCCGCGTATCTGTTACCATTGTTGCAAATGTTGCTGACTGGTGCTGTTACAACTGCTGGTAGCATGCAAATTTGTAGTGGCTACGCTTAAAATGCGTTTCATGTCCGCATAGTTAATTGGTGCGTATTCAAATGACAACTTCCACATTCGCCACCACTACCATTAAAAGCATTGCTTTACCAAAATCAAATAAAAACCTCGTTCGTATAGGTCATTTTAAATAGAGTGAAGTGTAGTCACATCTGAATTTAGAACACTTTTTTCTCGTTCAGAAATAATTTGAAAAATTTAAATTTCAACTAAAATGGGAAACAAATTGGTGCGGCTCCAAACATGGTAATATGTAGTACTAGGTTCCAGTATAAGAAGATCCACCAAGCTACATGGCTGTCTCCAGCTCGAAAACCAAGAAACCAAATCGATAATGTTGTGATTGACGGAAGGCATGCTTCACTCCGAGGGCCAAACATCGACTCGGACCACTTTATCGGTGCAGGCAAGATACGCACCCGCCGCAGAAGAAGTAGTCGGATTTTAGGCGCCTGCAGGGACACGCTGCGATCGGGCGCAACGTGAGCCATGTGGGGTCGGGCAGCGAAACGTATTTGCCGCAATAAAACGTAAAACAATATGGCCACACTGGCGACACTGGTGATACTGGTGAAACTGGTACACTAGTAACCCTGGTGACACTGGCGACACTGGTGACACTGGCGTCACTGGTGACACTGGCGACGCTGGCGACACTGGTGACACTGGCGGCACTATCGACACTGGTGAAACTGGTGACACTGGCGACACTGGTGACACTGGCGACACTGGTGACACTGGCGTCACTGTCGGCTCTGGTGACACTGGCGTCACTGGTAATACTGGCGTCACTGGTAATACTGGCGGCATTGTCGACACTGATAAAACAGCTGACACTGGTCGATCTTCTGTGCTACAATTTTCACAAGCCCCCGGTCACACTGTATGTATAAATATTTTGATTGTAGTTAATGTGGATCTGCTTTTCTTTTTAACCGACTTTTTTTTTTGAAGTGAAACTTCTTACACGAGTTCGGAGATCAAAATTCATCAATTATTTATTAAAATAAATAAAGTATCCCAATATGGGTATCAAAAGAAATGGTTTTGAATAAAGATGAAGGTGGATGGGTTGTCATATGTTTTAAAAATTAAATTCAACTTGGACAATTTAAATATGTATCGCAATTAAAAAATAAAATATTTTGAATAGGGTTGCCACCTGTTTTAAAATAAGAATTTAATTATAGCATGCATAAGTTAAATGAAATATTAGAACATGACGTGAAACGAAGGTGGTGAGATATCCTTAGTTTAAATATTAATAATATTAATATATATTAAGTGAAAGCAATTATTAAAAATATGGGTATCAAATGAAATGGGTCTAAAGAGACTTTATTTCTGTACTTTATTTAGGAGCGTTGTCAGGTATTTAAAAATACAGGTGAACTTAATTCATCAAGCACATGAAATATGTATGATTGAAGTTAATGTGGATCTGCTTCTATATTCCTAAGTTTTAATATTTTGAAATTCATAATGATTTATTAAATTCATTTCAATACAATCAAAACGAATATTTCGTATACCGTTTTTACTTGAATGTGATCTTAATAATATCACGTATTCTACGTTTAAGTTTAGAAATGGGAAAGGAAAGGAAAGGAAAGGAAAGGAAAGGAAAGGAAAGGAAAGGAAAGGAAAG
>NW_023461636.1:6191-16738 GCF_013731165.1 Rhagoletis pomonella
GACGGACGGACGGACGGACGGACGGACGGACGGACGGACGGACGGACGGACGGACGGACGGACGGACAGACAGTCACCGCTTAATCGATTTCTCTTTTCATTCTGATCATTTATGTATACATTTGTCTATATCTATCTCGATTCGTTTTGCCTGTTACAAACAACCGTTATGTGAACAAAGTTATAATACCCTTGTGCACAAGTGCGCTCGGGTATAAAAATATATATATTTTCAATAAAAAACATATTTTTATTTCATTGCGTTGCACACAATAAGTTCCGAGAAACGTAAGGCGAGGTTGATTTGTGTGATATGTTTTAGTGAAGCTATGTACGAAAATAACTTTATTCACTTTTGCATTAATTTCATACCAGACTGAGCTACGGCGAATCGTGGCTGGCTTTGCTAGTAGACTACATTAAAACAAGTAAGAAAGTCTAAGTTCGGGCGGAGCCGAACATTAAATACCCGGCGCAAGTATTAAATATATGTTTTCCACCTTTCCGAAAGCTACCGCTACATGATAAGCCGGGGTGCGAAATATTGCAGTTTCAAGCATTTCTGAAATTTACCGTTATATAAAAAGCGGCCGTAATTTTAGTCCGATTTCAATAATTTTCAACGTTTTGCTTTTAAGTGGCAAGCACAATAACCACACCGAGTTTGGTACAAATTGGTAGAACGGTTACCGATATACATATATGTGATCACAAGTGGGCGGTGCTACGCCCATTTTCCAAAATTTTGTCATAAACGTATTTCTTGGTAAAGAATTGTTGCAATCATCAATTTTGAATAAATTTGCTTCAATATTTACTGATTTATCGAAGATTTTGTATTTCTCGAAATTACCGTTATATGGGATGTGGGCGTGGTTATTGTCCGATTTTAGAAATTTTCGGCAAGTTGGTATGCTGTACCAGGACCAACAACTGTGCCAAGTTTGGAAGAAATTGATGTAGCGGTTACCAAGATATACACATGTAACCATAAGTGGGCGTGGCTACGCCCATTTGCCAAAATTTTGTAATATTCTTATTTTTTGTCTAAAACTCATTGCAAATGTCAATTTTGAGTGAATTATCTTCAGTAGTTACTAAAATATCGCAGTTTTCGTTTTTCTGAAAATTACCGTTATATGGGAGGTAGGCGTGGTTATTGTCCGATTTTTAAAATTTTCAGCCATTTAGTAAGCTGTACTAAGGCCAACAACTGTGCCAAGTTTGGAAGAAATTGGTGCAGCGGTTACCAAGATATACACATGTAACCATAAGTGGGCGTGGCTACGCCCATTTTACAAAAATTTATAATATTCATGTTTTCCGTCTGAAACTCATTGTAAGTGTCAATTTTGAGTGATTTATCTTCAGTAGTTACTAAAATATCGCAGTTTTCGTATTTCTTAAAATTACCGTTATATGGGAGGTAGGCGTGGTTATTATCCGATTTCGCCCATTTTCAATGCCATCCGTCCCACGCCCAAAAGAAGTTCACGTACCAAGTTTCGTTAAGATATCTCAATTTTTACTCGAGTTATCGTGTGCACAGACGGACGGACGGACGGACGGACGGACGGACGGACGGACGGACGGACAGACAGTCACCGCTTAATCGATTTCTCTTTTCATTCTGATCATTTATGTATACATTTGTCTATATCTATCTCGATTCGTTTTGCCTGTTACAAACAACCGTTATGTGAACAAAGTTATAATACCCTTGTGCACAAGTGCGCTCGGGTATAATTACACTAACAAATTATACGCTGATGTCCATACTGTCATTGGTATGAGTTACAACAAACACATCATTTTGACGTAATGGCCTCCACGGCGAAAAACTCAGCTGTCGCCCCAACACCACCTTGTTTAATACACCTTGGCTTGTATATTTATTTCTTCAAGAAAATTTACAGCAAAAGCAAAGTGCTATTAAATAAAAAATATTTCTTGTTATTTTGCTTGAGAGCCGGTTTTAGGATACAGTTTGCCTTTCAGGTTATTAGGTTTAGGGGGGGTTTGAACCCCAAAACCCACCCCTTGCGTGCGCTAATGGTTCAGGTATACCACAGGGTACCCTTCAGTGATTTTCCAGATTGTTTCCAGTTAGCTTACTGCCTGTTGTTTGCATGGTGACGTAAAATTATTTCAGTCATATATCAGTATGAGTTTCCTTCAAGACGGGATTGGAGTAGGGGCAAGATAGTCGATGAGAATTTAACTGAAATCTATACTGACGAGTCGAAATAGACTGCGACGTGGGTGCGGGGTTGTTCTCCAAACCGTTGAATGTGTCTCTCTCGTTCCGACTACCCAACTTTGCTAGCATCTTCCTAGCGGAACTACTGGGAATCTAAAGGGCCTGTTAAGAATTAGAGAGGAGCTGCTTATGAGTGCGAAATGTATACATCTTCTCCGATTGCCTCACCGGTTACAAAGTCCAAAACAGCCAGAAACTGCAAAGCTCGAAGGCAGAGTTAATTGGCATCTCCCTCATCTATATCCCCGGCCATAGGAACATACACGGAAATAAGAGGGCTGACGAGTTGGCTAAGGCCGGAACATCTCTTGATGCATCCGAAGAGAGAGAGAGAGAGGGACAAACTGTCCACATGGACTCATCAAAAAGGAACAATCTGTGAACCTGCAAAACTGCGAGGAACGTATGGCGGCATTATTCACACCAAAGACAGAAGAACTTCTAAAGAGGTCGTGGAAAGACATAGTCGAGTTAACAGCCACGATAACGGGACATTGGCCCATTGGCGAACATGCGGCTAAAATGGACTTTCCGTACAACCCTCAATGCATAGCTGTGATCGTGAGGGATATAAGGAAACGATCCCACACTTTCTTTGCGAGTATCTCGCATTGCCACGAAAAAGGGAATGACACACTCGAGAATTTTTCCATCCAAAATCTTAGGGAGACCTCCAAATGCACTACTACCAGCCTAAACAGATTCATCGAAAACCCAAATAGTTTGGCGAATCATGAAAGCAGGAAAAATAACAAAGATCCCAGAGAAAGCGTATCAAAATGGTGCTATAAGTACAACTTGTGCCTGGACATGTGCTCCGGCGACGTTTCTACCAAACAACCGTACACCGTTATAATTAGGACGATTTCCGGCATAGCACACTAGGCCGAAATGATTGATGTGGGCATTACTTTCGACTCTAACTAAAATATTGCGTAAGCGCGAATATATTTTCTATACATACCTATATACATATAATAAAATTGTAACATTCCGATATCTGTAGATTATAGGTATTATAGGAAATTGAAAATGGGGTTCTTTATTATAGCGACGGAGACCAAGTCAACAATTTTTAAAAGTTTTGTCTGTCCGTATATTTGTCTGTACTTTCATCACTCGAAGTTTTCATCGATTTATTACTAGAGGTATAACTTAAAATATAGGATAAATATACAGGTTCCACTTGTTTGAAAGTTGCAGTTTCAGTAAGTTGATAAGGCAAATTAAATATTGCGCTATGGCTGTCAATATAAAGAGGTTTAAGAAAGCTTATAGCCGACAATATTTTTGTCCGGTGTCCCTTTGCTATTCGACTTCCGGCCTGCACCTTCTTCGAGGCATCCTGTGGCCTGCAAGTATCAGATGGGCTACGTTTTGGATCCCTCTCTGAGATCGAGGCAACCTTCGGCGATGCAGGCACAGCCTGCACAGTTGCACGGTTGTCACTACGCGAAGGATGTACGCCCTGGCACGACGGGGGGTCAACCGTCTTGGTAAAGTTAGTTGTGGTGGATTCGGTTTCACCGCCATCACTTGGGCAGCTTCCGAGACTCCGATGACCTCGTGCCAGCCCTCAGCCTGCCCACTGGCCTTTCTGGTGATTGGGCAGAAGTCCAGATCGGTTACGACCGAGGCATCTGTAGTTTTAACCGCCTACGTCTCAACTCTCTACGGCTCCATCGTGGGCGAAGTGCCCCGCAGATGTAGTTTTATGTGACCGAATCTGTAGGCTTTCCGACCTTTACCGCGGTGAGTATCATCTTTAAATAGTGGTCAATGAGCAGTATCAAATTTACAAAATGGCCACTTAGCAGCCTGTGCGATATCTTCCAGCTAGCGGTCGAAATGCGATTTTTTTATTGTGGTATTGTTGTTTTGATGCGTTGCTGATCTGGAGACTCAGGGGGCATGAAAATCTTCCGCTATTTCGAGTTGAAGTATACACAGCTGGACGTGGAGTCCAGCTTTACCTGTTGCACCATTGTGCCTACCTCAGTAAGCCTGAATGTTTATAGCAGACGCAGACGGTGTCAGGGATACACGTGCTGTCTGACTCCGAGTCCGAGGATAAATCACACTCTATTCGGACACACGGGACGAAAGTGGCAGCTCCGAACAATACTGCATACTCCTTCTTTAGCGTGTCCAATAGCTTCGTCAGAGGAGGTTGAGTGAAGCCTACAGTCTGCAGAGACTCCCGGACAGACCACCGCCATGCCGGTTGGGTCCGTGAGTGATGATTTCTGAGCATCATCGGGAAGATCTGAATTTATTGTCGTTAAATTTAAACTAATTTTGTTCCCACCAGTGTACGGGAACAGGGGAAAAGTACGCCGCGTTTATCCCGATCCCACGGTAATACTCTTTGAAACTGTAGGGTGACCGGTATCCAGAGTTTTCATATTAGCGAGCAGGCTCCCCCTGGCCGTACATCCGTCGGCATGCGCTGTTCCCCCTTGGAGATCCAGATCAGAGAGAGAGTTCCGTCCTCAGATTGTACCCTCCTAATGCTAGCCTCCCCTCTCCGGGAGTTTTCTTTTCCGCGCACGACCGTAGCTATAGTCTGCTTTTTGAATAGAAATATGTGCTCGATGAATGATTGCTTAATCTGGTCAGGCCTACATATAATAGATATACAATTATTAGGCAGTGCGTTCAGTGTTCTGGCGGATTTAACATACTCAATGCATATGCATAGGTGTGTCTCTTACCAACCACAAAATCAATCTGTGCGAGTGTTGCTCCTTAATTACGACCAAATACCAAAATCACAAAGATTAACAGAAAACAATAAGAAAGGTAAACTTTTTGATCAAATTGATTTTCTATACCACTTATTTCATTATTTTGTTAGAAACAAACGCATGTACATAAACAATTTACCAACTTTGAGATGAAATATTCTACTTGTGGTGAACGGGAGAGTATTCGCATGACTTTGAGCATCTTTAGCTCTTGGTTGCCGGCTTAATTCCTACTGGATAAACACAGTTGAAGTGATAAAGTTGCCGCCGCGTACGTGCAGCAATTCAAGCTACAACAACAATACCAACCACAAAACAAAAACAATATATGTACTATTTTAACGCTGATACAACGATTGGTTTGGCTCGATTTTGTAGCTTGTTTACTTATTTGCTGCTTCGTCCAACTGTCTGACTGCCAATCTGCCTGACTTGTAAGCTAACATGACATTGTTGTTGTTCTCCTATTTTCGCACACAGCACAGGTAAGAACGCAAAAGTTGTTAGCTTTTAGAAGTATGTAAGTAGGTATGTAAGATAGTTGACTTACTGAAGGCCATTACAGCGCAGACAGTTGGTTGGAATGGTAAGGCAGCCCTGCTCGTCAAGCAAACCAACCAACCACCCAGCCATCTTCCACCAGTCACCCACGCATTCAATCAGTTCCGCCAGTGCAAGTAAGTAGTTACATTTACAAACTCTTATAAATACATACCTATGTACATATGTATGAATGTATACATACATACATATTCGTGATAGCTGGCGCCAAACTTCTAATACCTTGTGGATGTGGAATTTTGCTCGTTGCCCTTGGCTCTGCCCCGAAACGATTTTTTCTGCCCGCTCTACTAAAACTTATTCGATATTAATCGGAAAAGTTTTGCAAACCTTCATTGAATCATTGCGCTTAAGCGCCAGGTATTCACAGCTTCATTGGCGCATTGCTTTGCAAAGCATTACTCTCAAATGTGCGCGCTTGGCCCATTCCTTCCCGACTATATAAAGGCGTAAGGAGTAAGAACAAAAGTAATTTTGCGGCATTCCGCCGGCTCATCAACTCTTTGGGAATTTCAACGTCAACTCGGGTGATTGATGAAATTCATTGTCGGTTGTCGGTTGTCATTTGTTGTTGTTTGTGTTGCTGTACTGAGTTGCTATCATTGATTGCGCTGTGACGCGTTGAAAAGTATTTGGAAATTTCGTTTAGTATGGCTCCCTTGGAATGTGCGTTCAGTTTTCGGTTAGCCTGGCTAAGTGCGTTGGTGTGCGATTGTTAGTGTGGATAGCAAGGCAAATTGCGAGCCAGGTCGCACCGCAGCTTAACGCTCATTGCAACTTTCCGCAATTTGATTCGATTCAATTCGTTGGAAAACAATTTCAATCGCTTGCTACAATTTCATGGATTAACATTTAAATCTTATGTCAACGCTGACTTTTCGTAATTTAATTGAAATACTTGTTGGTGTTAATGCGTTACAAAGCTGGTTAATGATTGCTGATTAATTACTGCGTAAAAGATAAAAATGAAATATGTACATATGTGCATTTTTATATAATTCATATAGACAAACTTGCACATATACATATGTACGAATGTACTCGCATGCCATGGTTAGCTCAGGATTAAAAATATAATTTATACGGATTTCCCAGGGTACCCCAATTACATACCCAGAAGATAATTTAGGTATGCTGAAGGGGATGAAAAAAGTTCTTCCTTGCATGCATGGCGATCGCCGCTTCTTGATAAGTTGTAATTCTATATACAGATTTTTCGAGACGCACTTAGTTGTTTTGAGATGTTAAGCTTGTATTGACAGCCTTTGTGTTCACAGTTCATACGGTCCAGGATAAACCTCATGGTTCCAGCAAAAACTGGGGCATCAATAGACTCTGGTCACATTGAGTGAGTCGCAGAACCGAAGCTCGATAGCTAATTTTATTTTTCATATTAGGAGCTGAAACCTCCTAAGCGATTTTGGCCAAGTTCAACAGCGCTCAGCAGCCGTTTCTCTTCTGTGCCAGCTGACACCGGTTGGAAATGCCAAGTGCAGCCAAGAACTTCTCCACTTGGTCTTTACGTCGCAGTGGGAGCCTCCCTCTTCATCTGCTATCTATCACCAGCGAGGTCCGAGTTGAATACTTTCAGAGCTAAAGCGTAGGCGCCATACCATCAACATCCCCAACCCAGCGGAGCCCCTCTATTTCAATTCGCTGCACTATGTTCATGTCATTGTAAAGCTCATGCAGCTCATCGTTTCAACGTCTGCGACGACAGCGGACGCCAATGCGTAAAGGCACGTAAATCTTCCGCAAAATCTTTCTCGCGAATATTCTAAGAGCCGCCTCATCGGATGTTGGTATTGTCACAGAGTGGACTTTCTCTAAACTAAAACTGTCAACAGCGGCTTAGCGCCAAGGCGCGACTGCGCGACTGCGCGGACTGGTGACAGGAGATAAGTGGGTTTTCACACAATACGCTCGATAAGACATTATCACCTAAGCTTAGAAGATTGATCCCGCGGTAATTGCCGCGAATGGTGGAGTCGCCTTTCTTTTGGATTAGGGAGAGAACTTTTAAATTTCAGTCGTCGGGCATGCGTTCATCTGACCATATTCTGCTTAAAAGTTGACGAATGCTCCTCGCCACCATGCTTCAATACCTCAGTCGACAGGTTGTCAGCTCCAGCACATTTGCTGTTTTTCAAGCGCGCTATTGCTATTCGCACCTTTTTATATTCAGGTGACGGAACATCGACTCCGTCCGGGGTTCGGGTTCGAGTGTTCCCTCCATAATTTTCACTAGGTTCCTGACATCGGTCACTAGGTCGCCATTGTTGTTCTTATAGGAGTTCTCCCTGTCCTTGAAACATTCAGTAAGCCGCCTAACTCTCTCATAAAATTTTCGGACGTGTTTCCTGTCGGCGAGCATTTCAAGCTCTTTGCACTCACGTATTTCGGCCTCTCTCTTCTTAATGCGGCAAATACGTATCTCTTACCTCTTCAGTTCCATATAGAGATCCCACATAGCTCGCGTTACATCCGATCGCAACGTGGCTCTGTAGGCGGCATCTTTTTTCTCTGTAGCTTCTTGACACTCCTCATGGTACCAGTTGTTCCTCAAAGCTCGCTAAAATCGACTACTTCTTCGGCGGCTGTACCTATGAACCGGAAATTTGGTTCCACTGCTCGCATAGGTGATTCTGATTTGCAGCATTTCGACGTTAAGCTTTCCTTGGATTTTTGGGCGTAAATTTTAGGTTTTGGTTTGGATTTGGTTACTCGTTTTCCGATCTGGGGACAGCCACGTATGTAGCTTGATGGGTCTAGTACTGTAGGCTACTCTGCTTCATGCCCCGGTGAAGTCGACGAGCCTGTGGGAAGTTTCGTCGTGGAGGCTGATTTTCTGGAGGCTGATTCCAAATATCCTTTCCTTGCAAACCCTGGCATTGAAGTCACCATGCACGATTTTGATATCATGGCGAAAGCACCGTTCATATTTGCGCTTCTAGTGCTCATAAAAGATAACCTAGGAATTCGTCATTCTCTATCGTCGGGGATGAGCGCAGATGAGCGAGATGTTGAAAAATCTCATTTTGATGCGGATTGTGGCTAGACGTGGCGACGGAGTCTATCCCCCACCACAAATCCAACACCGAATTTGTGCTCCTTTGCATGAAAGTTGACGTCTTAACCGTAGAACACATAACCAAAAAATACCACGTAAACACATAGTCGGGGTACCCTTACGGGGGTCCACTTACTGGGTTTTAATGGTTAATAGGCATAAAAGCAATTATTATGGGTTCAAATCAATACTGTTTGAGTGCTAGTCAATTAAGAAAGTGAATATATTATTTAACCGCGAAAATTAAGTATCTCATTACACAGTAGAAATAGTCTTCAAATTACATACAACGACAGTCCAAATATCTTCCAGGCCCAGGCGCACTTAATTTTTATTTTTTTTTTGAAGGGAAACTTCTTAATCGAGTCCGGGTTGGGTTAAATATTTAACACCAAGTGATAAAATCTTTATCGTTCGTGTGATTTTCAAAAATAGGACGTCACATGAAAGGTCTCGTCCTTCGAGTGTGCAACATATCTTTAGTTCGATGAAAGGAGTTGCCACATGTCAGAAAATCTAATTCAAAATTTCTCGGCCACAGAGAGTCGCGTTAAATATACATATATCACCAAATCATAAAATCCGTATCGTTCGTTCGATTTTAATAGGTGAGGTGTCAAATGAAAAGTCTTGACCTGTAGTTGTGTAATATGATTTTAGTTGTCATATATGAGACACTCTTTTTCATATCGGACACCAAATTTGCGGTCACACTTTCGATTGGCTTCAAATTTTTTAAGGGTTCTATACATGAAGTAAGCGGAACACGTATTCGAGGCATTTTTTTCGCTTTTTTCTTTGGAGATATGATTTGTCAAAGTCTGCCTTTTTTCGTGATTCTGACTAATCCTGTACTCCTTCAAATCCTTATATCTCGGGTTCTGCTGATCGTAGGGACTTCATCTTAACGTAATTTTAAAGCTAAGAAATGGCCTTAATATTTCTATATATAAGGTGGTCAATATTGTCCTAAAGCTAACTTAGCCATTAACAGTTGAATTTTTCGAAAGTGAATTGCATAGTGAAGACCAGTAAATAAAGGATTTATAATTATACCATCGTAATCTTTGTTTAATTCTCTAAAAAAAGGCGTGGTTAAAAAATGCAGATTTTTAATAATTTTTGATCAAAGTTTAAAATCTGAATTTATGTGGTGTTTGTTATAAAATGAGCTAGACTTTTAGGGAAAAATAGTAAACATTAGATAAACAAAAGAAAAATAGCCAAAATTGATCAAAATGTTGCTAGCTTAGTTAGCTGATCACAACTGTGTATACTTATACCTTGAATTTGCCAAAATTGTTAGTATACATACATATATACACATGTACATATATAGAGCTGTTGAATTTATTTACTTGTATATATATTAAATGAAATGAAGTGAAATCGAAATAAATATGTACAGTATCGGTCATATCTATAGCACGCCATTTCAAAATGATGTTGTGCACCACTTATGTTTATTTATTTATATTATAAATTTTTGGAAAACAGGCGTAGCCACACCCACTTCTGGTTACATGTGTATATCTTGGTAACCGCTCAACCAATTTCTTCCAAACTTAGCACAGTTGTTGGCCTCGGTACAACAAACCAAATGGCCGAAAATTTTAATATCGGAAAAAATTTAACTTGGTATCGGGTTACGCTACGAGTACTTTTTTCGATACCTGCTCAGTACTTGGTTCACAAGCAAGAATGATAGAATACAAGATTGCGCCGATCAGAGAGGATTTTTATACCCGAGCGCACTTGTGCACAAGGGTATTATAACTTTGTTCACATAACGGTTGTTTGTAACAGGCAAAACGAATCGAGATAGATATAGACAAATGTATACATAAATGATCAGAATGAACAGAGAAATCGATTAAGCGGTGACTGTCTGTCCGTCCGTCCGTCCGTC
>NW_023461636.1:16838-24294 GCF_013731165.1 Rhagoletis pomonella
GGTATTTAATGTTCGGCTCCGCCCGAACTTAGACTTTCTTACTTGTTGAGAATAACTTTTGTGTGACGTCACACTGGTGCAATTGCGAGAGAGAAATACCAAACGCGAGCAAGAATGGAAGAAGAAGAAAAAATATTGCAAAGAAAACGTAAACAAGTTGCACAAGTGTGACGTCATGCAAACAACGATTCTGTCAAATTCGTTAAGAGAGGAATAGCGGTCCGAGATCGGCGCAACCTTTGTATTCTCTCAATCGTGGTTCACAAGTATAGATGCCAAAATTACTTGGTATCGAGTATGTACTTGTATTTACTCGTATCGTTTCATCCCTACTAATAGATAAATACCTATCCATCTGTATACCCCTACATTTATGTAAATATCATAACATTTTATGTGATCATTACACACAATGTTATGTACAAATATAATCATACATTTAACCAATTCCATGCATGCAAATAACTTCAAATAATTAGCCAAATATAATAATATTTATAAAACAAAATCAATAAAACTCCTGTGGTTATTTGGTGGGCGCGGCTAGGAAAATCAATCAGCAGTGACAGACATGCAAGCCCTTTATACTTATTATTATATTATTATTACTTATAACTCAAGCTTTTACATACATTCTTGCTCACATTCACAATTGCGGCTAAGTAAATTTTTATTTGTACGTATATATGTATATATATACATATCTGTATATTCATATCTACACTTCCCCCAACTAGTCAAGTAGCCTGTTTGGCAGTGACGTGGCAGCCTGTGGTAACATATTGACAGCTCAAAAATGGATATCATTTGATTATCATTAAAAAAGTGACAGCTAATTTGGCAGTTAGACTGAAGCTCGCGAATATGAAAACCCAGAAAAACCATATATCAATAATTTTGTAGCAAACATGTTTAATGCATTAATAAAATTCAAAATAACATGAAATTCGCATTTAAAATATATTAAAGTATACGTGTATTTATTTTGGGTCCGTCCTTGGCCTGGTACTGAATAGGGGCAAACTCGGATAATAACCGGTAGGCGTGGTTATTATCCTCGTTTGCCCATTTTCAATACATAAACTACGATAAATCAGTAATTACTGAAGCTTATTCACTCAAAATTTATATTTACTAGGGCTGTGCGATTATTCGATTACTCGAGCAAGTTGGTTAATCAAATATTCGGTTAATCAATTACTCGAGTAATCAAGATTTTGATTACTCAAAACAATGATTAATCGAGTTACTTGAAATATGATTACTCAAAAAAATAAATTTGCTCGTTAAAAGAGTTTACTTTGGAAAATGCTTATTTTCTTTTTTACATTCTGTATATGAAAAAATTTTTCGTTTTAATTTTTGAAAACAGAAACGTTGTTTTCAAAGTATCAAGGAACTTTAACTACTTTATACATATGTAAAGAGTTGAAATGTTGATTACTCATTTTACTCGAAATGTTGATTAGTCATAAAGGAAATTACTCAAATATTTTTATTTTTGGTTAATCAAAAATCTTGATTACTCGAGTAACTGAACTTTTGAGTAATCATAATTTCCAATTAATCGAATAATTGAGTTATTTACTTTATGATTAATTAAAATTTTGAGTAATCAATTAATCGCACAGCCCTAATATTTACAATAATCTTTTGGAGGAAAATAAGGATTTTATAAATTTTTGGAAAACGGGCGTATCTCCGCCTACTTAAGATTACATGTGTATATCCAACTGCTCTACAAATTTCTACCAAATTTGGTACAGTTGTTGACCTTGGTACAATATGGCAAACGGTTGGAAATTTTTAAACTCGGAAAATGGTTATTAATCAACTACTGACGCTAACGCTTACTCAAAATTGATACTTGAACAATTCCTTAGCAAGAAATAAGAGAGTGCGGACAGACATGGAGGCACTGGTAGCGAGTTTGCGAGAAATAATAACGGATAATTTAAATAAAATATAAGAAATGCTTCTAGTTAATTATTTTGCGGAATTTAATTGTTTAGTTATAAATAATAAATTAACATTCAAATATAAAATAAAGTTAATTGTAAATAATAATAAAGTTAATTGGAAATAAAAAAAGTCTCTTACGAGAGAGTGCAAGGTGTGACTGCTCATGCAAACTCAATTTATTTTGTAAATCAAATTTTTTGTTTATTACTACCGATGCACTAAGGTTATATTTTTTGTCTTTTTTCTATCTACATCCCTACAGCTACCCCTGTTCGTTCTAATTACATTTATGTTATTCTACATCCCTACAGCTACCCCTGTTCGTTCTAATTACATTTATGTTATTCTGTTTTTCTTTATCTTCATTATCTTTATACTCTATCGTTAACAAAATCGATAGTAACATCCAACAAAATATCGATACCGAAACCGGTAAAAATATCGATAACAAAATCGATTACAAATTCGATGAAAATTTCGATAGCAAAGTCAATAATAATATTGGTAGCAAAATAGATTACAAAATCGATAAAAAATTTATAAAAATATCGATAAAATATCGCTAAATAATCCAACATCAGATCGATTAGAAAATCTACAAAAATATCGATTACAAACTCCATAAAAAAATCGATAACTAAATCGATAAAAATATCGATAACAAATTCGATAAGTAATCGATAACAAAATCTATAACAAAATAATCGATAAGAAGTCAATAAATGATCGACTAAAAGAAAACAATAACAAAACCGATAAATATTCCGATAGCAAAATCGATAATAATATTGGTAGCAAAATCGATTAGAAAATCGATAAAAATATCGATAAAAGAATCAATAAATAATCGGTTAGAAAATCGATAAAAATATCGATAACAAAATTTATAAAAACCGATAAATAATCGATATCAAAATCGATATATAATCGATAACAAAATCGATAGATAACTAATTACAATATCGATAACAAATCCGATAAAAATGTCGATAACGAAATCGGTAACAATATCGATTATTATAACTATAAGTTCCGAAAATATCGAAGCAAAATCGATAACAATACCGATAAAAATTTCGATGACAACATCGATAAAACTTTCAATAACAAAAGAAGAGTTCATACCTATTAAGGAATCGCAAATAATAAGGAGGAGAATAGCTAAAGTACCCATTTCCGTCCAGTCAGGCGGAATCAGTTTCCACCCCATCTGCCTACAGCTTTAAGTAGCCATGGGCTTCGCCGTCAACTCCAGCTCATCCGCAAGGCCCCCTAAACCTGACCCTAGTATACATAGGAATTCAATATTTATTTACTTTTGAAATACTTAATTATTTAACAATGGTTCGTATTTACCTAACGGCTACCAGTACTTAAAAAATGAATTTACTGAACTTATGGTGCTAACCGCTGAAACGTAGACAAATTGTCTGTCGGCCATACATACATAGATTGGCAGGCTGATCGTCAAATATGTGTGTATGAATGCACGTATGCAGTCAATCAATTCGTCTAACAGTACAGTTGGGATTTGTACAAAGTGTCTATTGCGAAATTGTTTCCTCATTGTTACAAAGAGTGAATTTTTTCCATTCCAAATAATAGCTTAAGTCTTGAAGTTGGCTTAACAATAATGTACCATTCGCTTTTTGTTTAAACTTCAAGCAATTTTTGATGGTGCTTAAGAGATTTTCTGTCCCAGAAAACTTATCATGTTCATGTTTTTTTGGCAAATTAAAAAAAAATAGTATTTGCGACCTTCATGAGCATAAACTTAAAACGAAACTTTCGGACTTAAGCGGTTATTCCAAAAGATCACAGATATATGCTATACTATATACATATGAAAACATACATACATAAGTGTATACAAATATATGTATTTCGTTCTCCGACAGCAGTGGAATTTCAATTAAATACAAAAAATTCACGTACATATACACTACCTCAAGCTTAACTGACAAAAGATTGAAAATATCAATGAAAAGAGAAAATTTAGAAAACCCTTAGTAGTATGGCCGCAGCGAACAACTTGGCTTATTTCTAATACTGAAAAAAAGTGTCACTTTGACTTGTCTTTATGTCAATTACTATGGTTTACACTAACCGCAGTCAACCAGCTGGCCCATCAACTCTCAGTCTGTTAGTGCAGTGTTACACTTCGAATTTAGGCTGTATGTATTTGGTGGTGTAGTAGCGAATCGCCCACACTCTTATGAATGTATGTACTACAGTGAAACCCGCTTATTTAAGTATAAAGTGTATTGTCATACATTTTAAAGGGCTTTATTATAGTGAGCTTATAGAAAGAAAAGCATAACTTTGACTTCGAACTTAGATATAATAATAAAAACTTACCCCCGGCAAAAAAAGTTACGTAAGTGGTCGCATGGAGGCAAGACTTAGGAGAGTAGCGACACATGTGTACACGCCCATGTTCTGGCCGTGACTAATGTAATGTAGAAAGAGCGAGAGCGCACTTCAAGCACTCCAAGACATTTTTTTTTTCATCCTGAAATGGTATTAGCCCCATGCACCTAATTAAGGGTTAAGTAACCAACATTTTTGGGCACCGTGAATTTTTTAATGTAATCTGAAAAAAATCCTGGGAACGCCTACGTACTTAAATTTTTCGTGTCCCATTTCCAATTTTACTTAAAATTTTGCTCTTTTAAGTGCTCTTTTAAAACTTCTAAAAATATTTACATACATATTTGGAAATTCAGTGGCAGCGCAACACACCTTCGGCAAAAAAAATCTAAAAATCAACCGTAGTTTTTAGCCACTTGAAACTTGCACATTATTACACTAAAATTAAATGATCTATAAAATTGTATACTCAAAAAAAAACTTCTGAGAAAAAAATTTTAAATTTTGATGATTTTTTTAAGTGTTCTACAAACTCAAAAGCTTAGGTTTATATGGCATTTGTTGGGGAATGAATTGTATTTGAATTGATTGAAAAATCTTAAAAATTAGTAAATAAATACAAATGGCAAGTAAAATCATTTTGAAAATTTTTGCTTTACTTGTTTATGTGTTTAAATAATGCCACGATCTTGGTTTTTAACTATGTATACTTCGTCAAATTTTCGTGTGTTATTCAAGTATTTAAATATTTATGTAAGTAAACAAGAAGATGTAACTACATCAATAATTATGTTCGCGTAAGTACCCAACCCGCCTAAGTAACTCAAAAAGCTGGAATTTTTCGTGCGATACTTAAGCGGGTTTTACTGTACTTAGTTTTTTTTTGGTGTGCCCGTACTTTTACCTGTACCCTTGTCGTGCGCCACGGCGTGTCGGTTGATTTGTGTTGACGTGCCTATCGGCTATTTTTTGGCCATTAATAATAATCGACACCTTCAGTGAACGAATTGACTTGCGGCAACATACGGGTAGTAAATGTGTGCATAGTAGTTTCCGCATTAGCAATATATTGGCATTTTTCGTTGATTGAATTTTTTTTTTGGTTCAACCAGTAACGAGCTGCTGCCATTGCGGTTTCTAAATCACTCTTGTGTCAGTTGTTGATGCAATCGATTTGATATAAAATTAAACAGATTGATTGAAAGGTAGCTACATATTTCTCGGAATAATCGTCTTGTATGGATTAAAGGTAAAGATGTGGTTTTAAGTTAAACGGAAAGTTATTAAATTGACTTTAGCCCACAATTGGCAGTTGAGTGGCTACTAAGTTTTTTTTTAGCTTATTTAGGTTTTTATTAGGTAATAAGTAACATCATGTTTGTTTACTATGTTTCAATTCACTCTCATTGATAATTTTAACAAAGTAAAATTTCTTGTACTCAACTGGCCTTTAGACCCGTCAAAATATTTTGTTACATCTGTTGCATAAATGCCTAAACCTGAAAGCTAAATAGATTGTGTGAATTAAAATTATGAATTTGTAGCGCAAGCAATGCCAGGTAAAACGGGAGAGTCACAATTTCGACGAGCCCAAAAAAATCACGCCAATTACAATTTACTGAATCCTCTCGTTATTTTCGTGAACGCCATGAACTTTGTCTTTCATCACTACAGCCAAAACATTTTCCTCTTAATTCTACAATCATTAGAACTTCCTTAGTTGGTGTTGATTAAATCTTTCAAAAGGTTGAGAATATGATGAATTTTGAAAGGTGAAAAAAGTGTGACTAAATATTGAAATGGGTTTATCTAACTTCTATACTTTTTGCAGTATCAATGGAATTTTGTATATCGTCGGTGATACAGCAAAACGGTCTGTGTCTATTAGTATCCTTGACACTTAGGTGGTCTTACTTGCATCGGAAAGCATCTGCAAATCGTTAGACCCTAATAAACGAATGATAAAACCTGAATACGAAAACAAGCCAAACGTATCAATACCCACTGCCACAACATGTACGAAATATTTGTGTTCCTTTTCCTAAAATATTCCCGAGCGCTAACAATACCCCGATACGTTTCAACGGCAGCGGAGCACAAACCAAAGGAATCGTTTGTTCCTGAGCAAAACCGAAACAAAACACGATACACAAAACAAAAGGAATCATTCCTTTAGTGCCCGGCAAATTAATGTTACGTTTGTAATTAGCAGAATAGTTCAATTGCTTCAGTAGATTTCTATGCATTGTATATGTGTGTATTTACGTCTTTGCCAAATTCCACGTCCTCTGATATCCACAGTATGTACACTGTGATCGGATTTCTACCACATTGTGGTAGATCTGCCACTTTTATGAGCATCTACCACTTCTACCACACAAGGTCTGAAATCTACCACATATTCGCGTTTTTGAGTATGTACCTAGTTTTATTTTTGCTCGACATAATTTTCTTAATTTTAAGAGCAAAAATTGTCCAACATTAAACAATATAAGGTAACAAGACTGATATGTAATAGAAGATTCCGCATTCCCCGCGGCGATGAAATTTCTCAAGTAAAAGTAAACAAAGCCGAATGGGAGGATAAAATAAACTGTAAAATAGTAAAATTTCTCAATAATACATTTTTTCGACAGGGAACGTTAAATTTTAAAATATATGATTTATAAAAAAATAATAGCAAAAATTAAAAAAATGGCGAAAGTATTAGCAAATTTCAGTGCATCTAAAGTTTCTGAGGCGTTGTCTACATTTACTTGAGAATCAAATCAAAATCGGCAAATCACAAGTAGCGGTTTCTGTAACGTGCCACCTTTGTTCGCTACCTCGTGATGTGATAAAAAGAAAAGCTGGCAGCACTCCGCAGGGTTGCAAAATATGTTCGAAAAATATTTTGATATGGAAGGAACCGCTTTACACTGTCAAGGAAGAAATTGCCAAAACTCAATGCAATTTTTAGCAACTTCAATCTAGCACTTTGTTATACTAAAATTAATTTTTGTTAGAGTCTAATTAAAAAGTTTGCAATTTAGGTGAATCCTTATAGAATTTCTTTAATTTTTGTACAAAGTTTGATCCAAAACCTGAGATCTACCACATTTTTTTGAAATCTACCACATTTTTT
>NW_023461637.1:0-1092 GCF_013731165.1 Rhagoletis pomonella
GTCCAGATCCAAGCATGGCTGGCCGAAACAGGACTGGAACTTGCGCACCAAAAAACCGAGACAGTTCTAGTAAGCAGTAGAAAAGTCAGAGAAGTGGCGACTATAAAGGTTGGTCAACAAGAAATTACGTCAAAGGCGGCCCTAAAATACCTAGGCATAATGTTTGATGCGAGGCTTACCTTCAAGACGCACATTGATTATGCTGTCGAGAAAGCCGAAGAGGTGGCAGGGGCACTAACAAGGGTTATGCTGAACGTAGGAGGCCCGAAACAACAGCGTAGGCAGCTATACGCAAGCGTCGTGCGCAATGTGCTGCTCTATGGTGCACAAATCTGGTATGAAGCGTTCAGCAAGACGTCATATGTACGAGAAGCAAGGTCTTTGCACAGATTTTGCGCTATCAAAATATGCAGTGCATTCCGAACTACGTCCGAAGAAGCAGCGCTAGTGGTGGCAGGACTCTGCCCCATTGACATTCTAGTGGAAGTGACAGGCCCCAGGCCTATAAACCGAACGAGACGCGAAGAGGTGACACAGAGCTGCTTGCAGCAATGGCAAACGAGGTGGGACCGCGCAGCCAGCGGTCGTTGGACGCACCGCCTCATACCCTCGATATCAAGGTGGGTAAGTAGGGAACATGGGGAAGTGGACTTCCATTTGACCCAAATATTGACAGGGCATGGGTGCTTTAAATCATATTTATACCGATTTAAGAACGAAGACGATCCCTTCTGCACCTTCTGTGCAAAGGATATTATTGAAGACGCTGAACACTGCTTTTTCGTCTGTCCGAGGTTTGCAATCGAAAGTGATGACTCGAGCAGGAAGGTGGGGAGGCCACTTACGGTTCATAACTTTGTGGATACTATGCTTGAGTCAGAAGATAACTGGTCCATTGTTTGCAATTTGGCAAGCACAATTTCATCTAAATTGCGTCGAGCGGAACAACTCCGCAGAATTTCCGCGAAGTAATACCTTACGGTAGTTCCACGGTGGGAGGGAAACGGAGCAGGGGTGGGTTTTTAGTGCGGTGAGCTAAAAGGCAAGTCCCACACTTTTCGGCTTTCAATGCTTTGTGCCACCTCTACAAAA
>NW_023461637.1:1192-24291 GCF_013731165.1 Rhagoletis pomonella
GATAAAAACTTCCAAATCTCGTGTATATATAAGCCAGTCATTTCAGCTACTGTTGCTGCTTTCGTCACTCGCGCGCACTGCCGTGCGCTGTGATATGCATGCGCCCCACGCTTTTCATTTGCAATCACATAAATTTTTTATAATGACGTTTGCTAAAATTTCAAAATCAAAAGTTATCAAACAAATTCTATGGGACTGAGTCTATTTATAAAAGCATTAACTCTCCGTCAGACACATGTTTCGATTGGCACATTCGGTACGCATGAGTCTGGCTGGACCCACATGCAAATTGTATGCATTTATATAGAAATTATGTGCAACATTTGTTCAGTTAAACTTATTTGTTGTATGTTATTCAAATATTTACTTAACTTAAGTGCTTTATTTTTTATTTTATTATTTAAATACACTGGCGATCAAAACCGAGTGCATGTTCGACTTTTTATTACTCACAGTAACATAAATTTTTTAATAATAAGCGAATTGCTTTGAAATTTTCAGCAATTTGTCCTTATTATCTAAGGTATAAAGCCTAGTATACAAAAAAACTAACAAGTGATTCACAGCAAAAACGGAAGGCAACTCTCTTCTCTCAGTTTTGAACCTTTATGTTTTGAGATTTTGGAAGGTATATATCAAGAGGATTGTGGAGACTCCCTTGCTTTTAATAGCGATTTTCATACGTCTGGGAATGCTTTCTACTGAGTTTTCTATGATTTCGCTTGGAATATTACCCCATTTTAATTTTACTCGCCTCCAAAGCTCTTCCATATTACTGGAGCTCGCTTATGTTATGCTAATCCTCTCTTGACCACAGCGCTCAATTTTTCGATAGCTTTGAGATCTGGGATTTGTGCTGGCCATCATGTTAGACGTTTTTCTTGGCATGGTGTTTTTGAAGATGTTGATGAGGTCTTTACCAAAAATATGCCTTTTTAGCGCTTTGGAAACAATTAATACCTTCCATCGCCCCATATTACCCCTTTTCAGTCTTTCAGCTTAATGGCTTGGGATGTATTACTTGCAGGCATTTGGTGCCATGGGTTCATATAAAAGTATAATGAACATATCCTCCAAACAAATTTGCCGGACTTTGTAGACAAAAGCGCAAAACTGGCGGAAGAAGTTGTTTTCCAGCAGGACGGAGATCCAAAGGATTCTGAATTATAATGGAGTAATATTCCATTGCATTCCGTTGCATTCCTTCATTTTAGGTTGAAATGCAAATCATCTCTTGCCATGATAATTCAAAAATTCAAAAGAAAATTTTGAAAAAACGGTTGCATTCCTTCATTTTAGGTAAAAATGCAAATTATCTCTTGCCATGATAATTCAAAAATTCAAAAGAAAACTTTGAAAAACGGTTGCATTCCTTCATTTTAGGTAAAAATTCAATCATCTCTTGCCATGATAATTCAAATTTCAAATGAAAACTTTGAAAAACGGTTGAATTCTTTCATTTTAGGTAAAAATGCAAATTATCTCTTGCCATACTAATTCAAAAATTCAAAAGAAAACTTTGATAAACGGTTGCATTCCTTCATTTTAGTTAAAAATGCAAATCATCTCTTGCCATGATAATTCAAAAAATTCAAAACAAAACTTTGAAAAACGGTTGCATTCCTTCATTTTAGGTAAAAATGCAAATCATCTCTTGCCATGATAATTCAAAAATTCAAAAGAAAACTTTGAAAAACGGTTGCATTCCTTCGTTTTAGGTAAAAATTCAATCATCTCTTGCCATGATGATTCAAAAATTCAAATGAAAACTTTGAAAAACGGTTGCATTCCTTCATTTTAGGTAAAACTTGCATAGGAATATATGTGGGTCCAGCCAGACCTCTGTGTTACGAATGTGATGTATTAATCAACATGTCTATATATCTAGCTTTATATATATGATACCAACATGATGTTTTTACAGATTGGTAGTTCACTAAACTTTAGTAAGCTACCTGAAATTTCAAGCCCCTAGCTATTTTAAAGTGCCCTTTTTGTAATTTGAAAATGGAAAAGGCCTGGCTGGGCTCATGTGTCAGACGAAGGGTTAAAAAGTGTTTTTATATTCAGCCTTATCATGAGTTTCACTTTTCACTTTTGGTTTCCATGTATTTACTATGGGCGGATGACAAATTTTCGGGTGAACTTTTTTCGGGCGAAACTCATGATAAGGCCTATTATTTATTTTCTACTTTTTAGTCTTGTCTGTATAAAATTTTGCAATAGATATTAAAATAATTCAACGATATTAATAGATTGGTGCACACACATGCATATACATATGTATGTACATACATACGAGCACCAATTAATTTCATTTAAAGATATGGCGTGTCCGCCAAAATTAAAATTTTTAGTCACGACTTTTTGTATTTCAGTTACGATGTTCTTACGTCTTTTTGCATTTCAGGTGACGATATATAATTTTTAATAAAAATGCTTTTCATGCTTTAAACAAAACCATATACAAACATTAATCAAACTTGTAAAGTAATAAAATTTTTAGAAAAATGCAACAAATTTCCATAAAAATTTTTAACTTTTTAATCTGAATTCTTGGATATGCAGTTACATGCCTTTTGAAATTTAGTAAAATTAGTGCAAGTTTTAAACAGCGCTTTTTGATGTGTATACATATTTGGTTTCGGTAGGGGTAAAATTTGCTAAGCTGTAACGCATGTCCCAGCACAAAATTTCGAAGGGCTTAGCATGTGTATTTCAGCATAAAATTTTGATTTTCATTAGAAGCACCCTGTACTTGCTTGCTATTGTAAATGGTTGCATACATTTAGGCATATGCATAGTAAGAGGAAATGCGCTACAATTGATTATTACATCTGATTATTTAAACTCCGCAGATGCATACGGCTTTGTACCTAGGTACCCTGCAAAAAAATGTGCGATAATATCTAAAGAGAGTATTCCGAGATTACTCTCAATCGGGTACAATTGGGCATTAATTAGTCGCAACTAGTCTCATACGGGTACTAATGGAGGTCAATTAGTCTCAACTCATCCCTTACGGGTATAATTTGAGATCAATTAGTCCTCAACTCATCTCTAACGGGTACTATTAACGATTTAATGATATGTACGCACTTAGTCAATGAAATTTCATGTGCGGCGTTGGCACACAGAAAGAGTATTCGCTTAACTAAACTGAGCAACCCGGTTCGAATTTTAGCTGGTGCAAATTTTTATTTATATTTTTTTAAAGTGACTAGTCGCTTTTTATACCCGTTCGGGTATAAAGGTGAACAATTAGTCTCTTCATAGGACATGCTCGAACAAAAGCGAACAGTTCATTCCATTTAAAGAGATCAAAAGTGGTATTAGTCGCATGCTCCTTTGCGATTGCTCCCGGAGTCATCCCAGATTAGTCCCATTTTTTGCAGGGTATGTACATACATAAGTATGTATGGACCATATATGTAACACTTCTATATTGGCGGTAAGCTAACTTCCCAATGTGTAAGCATTCCGAAATCAGAGCGAGACAGTTTAGTACGGTTTTTGTATATGTATTGTGTACGTGAGTGCCGTTTTTGTGTATGTGTTGTGTACATATATTTAGTTATAAATGTAGTGTTTTCGGACGGTACTAGCTCTTACTGCCAATATAGGAGTTTTACATATCTGTGGTCGTAAGCAATAACCACCTAAGTCGACTTAAGAAAGAATTGAGTTATATATGCTATCATTTTCTGCAACTATTGTTCCATGTCTACGTGAAACTCCCATCTCGTTACCTATTCTATTTAAAAACTTATAAATGAAAGTCTTTTGGTTTCCCCATAAGGTTAACATTACAACCCAAATCTTTAAAGCGCTTTTTCTCGAATTCAGGTTTTTCGACTTGGGCGATTATTGCTTATGACCACAGATATATGGTATGGACTCATTTGTTGCAACTGGGCATGAATCACTTAACTTTGAAACGATAGTCGTTCAAACGATACTGAAAAAAGGATGTTGTCAAAACACTGATTTATGCATTTGTGTTGCTGTTACGTGTTACTGTTACTGTTACGTGAAGCAAAACTGGAATCGAGTTGACGATATCGCACAAACGATCAAACAATTTTTGATTTTTATGAAGCAAAACAATCTCGACACGATATCGTTCAGACGATTGTCATCATATGTGATTCATGCGCTGGTTTTGATATTCGTAGATGGTTTTAGGCATAGGTTTAGTAGTATAATTTGATAAAAAAGCATAGCGAAAATTTAAAAAAATACTGAAATCATTTTAACTGGGACCGTTGATAACTGATGAACATACATCAATATATGTATGTATAATATGCATATGTATGGATGATATAATAGCTCTGATCCAATACTTTTCGTGTAAATTCCTGGAAAAAGGTCAAACAGCAAAATCACTCTCTGAAGTGAGAGTAAAAAGTGAGTAACAGCAAAACGTACGGAACAAAGAAGCATCGGGTAAAATCCTGCAACTTCAATCTCTACACAACTCTCCCAAAAATCGCTCTCATTTACATGAATCACAGATTATATTCCGAAAAAAAAAAATAAACTTAGGAATATATACAAATAGAAATGCTCAAACTATAAGCTCAAAAACAATAACTGATGCGGTGTTTCCAAGATATTTTAACGCCCTTGAGTCACAAGTATATACAAGTAACATATTTTATCAATCATACCGATAATTTTATGTATTAAAAGAATTAAAAATGAAAACGAATAAAAAAATTAAATCAGCAAAATGAAAAAAATTAAGTGAAATTAATGTTTAATTTCTGACCTAACCTACATTTGTATGTATGTAACTGAATCGCCTAATAATAGCTTTACATATAAAAAGATGATCCTAATTTTCGAGCTTAACTCCCTAAACTGTTACTAGAAAAAAAAATTAGCCATGCAAAATTATAATTAAAAATATCTCAGATTAAACCGATAACTTTTTGGTGTCCAACCTAGTTTTATCGATTATACTTACGAAGAAGAGGAGGAATGTCAAATGTTAAAGTAAACAAAAATTGAAGCTAGTAAGGAAAATAGGTTTGTAAAGGTATTTTTAATAACATATTAGGCTAAAATATATTTAAATGGCATAATATGTGTTGCAGAAAAAAGTGACCACGGTGGCACAGAAAAGAAGTTTAACTCTTCCTCGAGTTGTGTGAATAACAAGCACAACCAATTTGACAGCTAACGAGCTTTGATTGAGATTATATTTATATGTAAACGTACTTTTATGCTTTGCCGTTCGCATATGTCTACATATCAAATTTCATGAGTACCTTGTACTCACGCATTTTTGTTCATATAAGAATTGGAATTTATAAAATCTGGCGTTGATTTTTTATTTTAGTTTTTGCAAACGTGCTTGCGCATTTTGTTCAAATTCATCTTTGTATGGAAAAAAGCCATCAGCAAAAAAGTATCAAAGGTCTATGCGGTATTTAGCCGCGTAAAACTTGAGCCATGTAACTGCATATCCAAGAATTCTGATTAAAAATCCAAAATTTTTGTGAAAATTTGTTGCATTTTTCTAGAGCTTGAATAAGTTTGAAAGTGTTAATTAATGTTTTGGATTTGGCTAAAGCATGAAAAATATTTTTATAAAATATGACAAAAAAATTTATGTGAAAAACATTGTATATATTGTACATAAAATCACCACGCACTCAGTTTCAATCGCCAGTGTAGCTTTGTTTTGTTCAAATGATATTGGGCATTTTTATAAGATGAAGCTGTTTAGCTCAAATGCTACGAAACTGCTGGCAACTGTTGGACCCAACAATTAAGTCTTAGAAACGACTTGATGAATATGCTGCGAAATGAGCAGCTGATAAATGTAAACAAATGAAATTGCAATAAATAGAGATAGTTGCGCCGATAGTATTTAGAATTCAACGCTGAGCTGCCGCCGTGTTGAAAAAATCGTTCAATGTTATAATGAATTAAACAGTGTATAATTATATAGTAAACATCTTAAAAACATATATTTAGAAAAGAGGTTTTAGTATAAAATATTTTAGTTACTTTATAACATCAGTAATATAAAATTGAATAAATTTGTTTGCAACTGCCACCTAACAAAGCGGCGTTAAATTTAATGCAAGCGGCGTAAGTCTTTGCGATCAGCTGTTTAAGCTAAGTCCAACACGTTGAGTTGAGCTAGCGTAAAAATTTTGCGCTTGAAAAAATGGCGGAAAGTTGCCAACTGTTGAGCTGAGCGGAACTACTCAACTGTGCGTTTCGAAGACAAACACGAAACAGTATAACAACAGCTACGTCTTAGAAACGCGCCCATTGATTGTTTATTTTCGAACGGTTTTTTGTTCCATAAGCGAATAAATCAATTTTTTGTTGAATGCATTTAGTTTTTCATATGGTTTCCTTCCTCTTGCGTACAACGTCCTCTGCATTATATAGATATTGATTAATTTCCACACTTCCTATACAACTTTCTTTGGTTTCAGATTGAAAATGTCTCTGGATGAACTGAAATAGCAGCGTGTGAACATAAAGAAAAATATTTTGCGCATTAGGAATATCGTTGATACTAGTCTACGACCTGGTGGAAAGGTTCTTTTGAACGCAGAATAAAAATGTCGCTTGGGAATTCTTGAATCCTACTTTAAGCAAGTTCTTTCTATCCAAACTGATATCGAGAAGTTGGATACCGACGACGGAGGACGCGCTGCCATCCAATCGCAGCTAGTTGAGGACTACACTGTGACGTTGACAACACGCATAATGCAGGCGTACTCAAAATTGCCACAACTTAAGCTCCAAACATTTACCGGCAAGTCTATCGGATGTCAGAATTTTATAAATTCATTCAAGCAAATTATTAACCGCGAGCGTTAACGACAGCCGAACCGCTAAGTATGTACCCCTGCAAGAACAGTGACTATCATTTGACAAATCGTTTGAGTGGCAAGACTGTTAGAAATTTCTGTCACTGGCTACCTACAAGTTTCTATCAAATTCTTAAGGGCAGTGTGAAAAATCTGTAGTGCGATTCTGAATCTTATTTTAACCACATTTCACGTTGTTATCTATAGTTAACACCTTTTTTTGGGGTTAAGTGATTGTTTATCAACATTAACCATATTTGTCATTGTTTAGTGTTAACAAACGCAGTCAGCTGTTTGGTGACAATTATTTTTGTGGTTAAGCTAACAGCATCTAGTTTTTCTTTGTTAAGCTGTTGTTTACAAATTTTGCTGTGAAGCTAAATTGAGAAAATTGAGAAAATTGTGAAGATTGTGTTAAAAAATGGCATTTGCATACATTGCATCATTTTTATATGATAACGATAATGAGCAGCCATTAAACGTGCCAAGAATTGAGCGGCGTAGGCTTCGCGAAATCGATAACCCTTTCGAACTAACGTTAACGGAGTTCCGGAGGCTATATAGACTCAGTCCCGGCATGGTTGAAAATTTGGTGTCGCAACTTGACAATCAATTAAGAGGATCGCGAATAACAGCGTTATCGACTGAAAAGCAGGTAAGTCAATATACATGTATTTCAACTTTATTAAATACTATAGGTGCGTTCCAGCAGTAGTACGAATTGCAGGGTCTGAAGGTTTCAAGGATTTACAGAAAAAGCTGCTTTTAACTTTAATAAACCTTATGTGACGTGGAACAGCTTTTTCTGTAAAACGTACAATTGCTATTACCGCTAGAAAGCATCTTGTATAAGCATGTGTTTATGTACTCGTTGAAGGTTCTAGCTGCTCTACGGTTTTATGCCACTGGATGATATCAACGCCCAGTAGGTGAACAGTGGGGCATATCTATGAGCCAAACATCGATAAGCCGTTGCATACACCGTGTGACTGACGCAATCAACAATTCAATGTTCACCTCCAAAGTGAAGTTCCCTATGACGCAACTGGAGTGCCAAGCGGCAAAGGAAATTTTTGCGTCTGCACCTTCACCATTTGTAGCAGGAACTATCGGTGCAATCGACTGCACCCATGTTGCAATTTTGGCTCCCAAAAATAATGAATCAAATTATGTCAATCGCCATGGGTACCATTCGATGAACGTGCAAATGGTAAGAACAAATGTACATCATGAAAATTTATATTGTTATTTTATAATGGTTCAAACTTATAGATATGTGATCCAAATCTTAAAATTTTAAACGTGAATGCAAAATTTCCGGGAGCACGACATGATTCGTTTATTTGGAGCTTCTCTGCAGCGCGTCGGCTCATGCAGCGATCATTTGAAACTGGAAATCACAACACGTTTTTGATAGGTAAGTTTTTTTAATTCCATACGAATAGAAATATTAAAAGAAAATAATTTCAGGCGATTCTGGATACCCGCTGGAGCCATGGCTGATGACACCTTTACCAAACGAGCCAGAAGGAACACCAAAGTTTCGCTACAACGAGGCGCTATGTAAAGCACGTAACCCGATCGAGAGACTCTTTGGCGTCCTTAAAGGCACATGGCGGTGCTTATCACGGCAAAGAGTACTTTTGTATGACCCCGGCTTTGCTGGCCGAGTAGTTAACACGTGCGCAACATTGCATAACGGTCGTTTGGGCGATCAACCAACCGATTTTGACGATCGGGTTGTTTATGATCCCGAAATACTAACCACTAATGACGATTCCGCAGCACCTTCTTCAGTAGCGAAACGTGTTCAGCAACGAATTATAGCAAATTTTTTTTTAATATTCGTATAACTTAATATATGCCGTCAACGATCGTCTCGATGATAGGCCAGCCATCCACCAAGAGACGCAAGTAAGTACCATGATAGCAAATTATATCAACTTATTTATTTTATTTGAGTTCGCTTTTATCATGAATGACTGCCTTTATTTTCTAGATTTGTTCAATGCACGTTAACTAACGCCTTTATTTGTCATCAATTTTTTTTTTCATCTTCCTCTGCACAATAAAATGGGCAACGCTTTTTGCATTATATGTAATGCATATTCAACAAATCAACAGTATTTATTTTTCACGTTCAATGAACATACTTGGCGAGCCGTTAAATGGCACCGCTAAAACTGCGAACTAACCAGCTAAATTTATTGATTTTTATAGCCTCAA
Organism: Rhagoletis pomonella; assembly: GCF_013731165.1. Lineage (NCBI taxonomy): Eukaryota > Metazoa > Arthropoda > Insecta > Diptera > Tephritidae > Rhagoletis > Rhagoletis pomonella. The sequence continues at coordinate 10,261 of NW_023461637.1, forward strand.
TGAAAAAGTTCCACACCTGCGCCGGCTTTAGTAGCAATGTATGCACGATTGCTCGTTCATACGAAATCGAACCGGTGGACATTAAAAGGATTCTTGCGTAAGCTATTCGGAAGAAGCAAGCTAGGGCTGTGCAATTAATTGATTATTCAAAACCTTAATTAATATCGTATTAATCATTATCATACTTTAAATGTAATATGTTAATCGAACAACTGATTAACCAACTTGCTCGAGTAATCGAATAATCGCACAACCCTAAAGCAAACCCATATTTCATAATTGTTTACATTTTCATTAGCTCTTATAGAGCAATTGTTGCCCGCTGTTTCCAAGCATCAATACAGCCTATATTGCTGAAAATGTTCCTAAATCTATTACAAAACAACCAACCCGACAGCGCCCTTACACTGTGCGGGCGTTTCGCTGTAAACCAATAAAAAACAATTGAATTTGTGAGTGCCGGTGCTGTTGTGAAGGGTTATTCATGGATACCACAAAAAGAGATACAAAACTACATCAATGCTGTTGGCATAATACTCGCTTCTCTGCCTGAGAAATATTGGAATGCAAATGATCACCATAGGTAAAATTGCGTGTTCTGTTTGGTATTATTTTCAAAGGAATGTGTATACATATTTCACCATTTCAGTGAGCCGCTGATACCTATGTGTCTTCAGTTGGTAATTGCATAGTTACCGCCGCGAGTGCGGTTCACAATGCTCTTTTCCGCATTTTTTTGGCATGGTCGTTTGTTGAACCAGCCCACATAACAGACGCTCATTTGGCAAGTTCTATTTCCGTTGCTTGATAATGTGCGTGCGCTTTCCAGTACGGGAAGCAGTTAGAGGTGCAAAACTATCGATGGCACTATCGATAGTATCGATGTTTTTTATTTTTCCCTACTATCGATTGTTTTTTGGTCCTATCGATAGTCCGACAGACATGTGATTCAGTATTTATTTAAGTTTTATTTCTTCTTTTCTTTTCATTTCTCTTAAACATCCAAGCTGAAATAAAAATTTGATTGCTACTTTTTTAAAAGAGTAATGTCAAACTTCGAAATTGACGGAAAACCTTGCATCTTTTAAAATACCGCTAAAAACTGATACAAATTAATTTATACCAAAACTTCCAATATTATATATGAACCACTATTTACTATTTAATAAAAGGTAGATAAAAACCATTACTTCTCAGATAAAAAATGTTTTCTTCTTCTAAAATTGAAATTTACTTGATGAATGCCTTATATACGACGGAGGATATCGAAAACCACAAATATAAAATTTCAGTACGCCAAATTTTATTCCATTTCAATTCATTTCAAATTTTCAATAACTTTACTTCTTACTGAACGGTTCAACAATTAAAAAAAGTGTCCAGCAGTTTACAAGGTTATCGAAACGTAATTTCGGAATATATTCTTAAGGAAATCTTCATACGAAAATTGAGCCAAAACCATATAAATACGATACTATCGACGATATATCGATAGTTTTGAAAATAATATCGAAAACTATCGATGGCCTGACTATCGATAGTTTTGCACCTCTAGAAGCAGTGAAACGGTGGATGGCGCTGCCTTGAGTAAAAATTGTGAAGACTCGCTGGCCGCACTAAAATCGCTGCAAGAAATTATGCATGACAATGCAGACAAATTGGCATCACTTACTAACGAGGAAACAGCGGAAACAAAGATGAGGAATTTGCAGGGTGAGTTGTGTTTAGCGGGAAGTTTAGTACCTTTTTAGATCTCTTATTCATTTCTTGTACGTAGATTGCATGGAATATTTGGCTAAATATCGGCATTGAAAGCACAAAGATCACAACGAAAAACAACCATGCCAAAGAGGAGTTTTATGTGCCTAGTCAGGCATTTTTAACAGCGCTAATACAAATTTTCTAACACATACAACTGCGGGGGTGATACATCATTGAATTCGAATGTCTTCACTGGGCGCTTGGCGGTTACTGCTTTACTACATCGATTCCAATACGTTTTGAAGCGTTTCAATGACGACGAACGGCTGATGGGCGCCGTGCAAGGGCCACAGTAGTTCATTCCGGGGTATTGGTCGTAACTATCAGTGAAGTGCACAGCTGCCAAATGCGCATTAAGTCAATTAAAGAACCAGTTTGATAACAAAGAAGGATCATACCACAACATTACCGGCACCCTGACACTTATTGAATAAGTACCAAATAAGTAAATACATATCGTCACCTGAAATGCAAAAAGACGTAACAACATCGTAAATGAGATTGACAAAGTCGTGACTAATATTTTAATTATTTTTTTCATAAAATGATGTGGGAAGTTGTAACTCGTTGAAATCCATTATATAAATCAAAGGGTAAATTTTGAATTTTTTATTAGTTATGACTTTTTGCATTTCAACAATGATTTTTGTTTCGTCTTTTTAACCGACTTCCAAAAAAGGAGGAGGTTATCAGTTCGTCGGAATATTTTTTTTTTTTTTATGTATGTTACCGCATAACTTTGGACCACGTCAACCGATAATTCTTTTTGCATCGGAAAGGTAGTGTCTCAGAGGTGGTCCCATACTAATCTGGTTGAGATCCGATCAGCGGATCATGAGATATATATATATATATATTTTTTTATATGGGAGTTGAAGTCGGTTTTTTTTTTTGCTAAAAATTACTTGTTGAGTTTCAGGTGACGATATGTTTTTCTACAAATTTAAAGCAAACATATTTTTAATGACTTTACAAATTTTTCACCATTTTATGTACTCTGAATGCATGTAGACATTGAAATAACTGGGTTATCGACATTATAAATTGATTGGAAATATCTACCCGATATTACTTAGAGTGGTCCACGAAATAATAGGAATGCGATATTTTGACTCCTTTTATTTTGTGCACAACTGTTATGTACATGCACAACTGTTATATAATGCATTATTTCAACTCATTTAAAAGTTAAATACGGCATTAATTGTAACTTTTTTGTTGTAAGTTTGTTGTGGAAAGAAAAACTTATTTAACTTTTTATATTTAGAGAAATATAGTGATAACTTGACACACGTAATAAAATTGTTGTTTTGAATCATAACCAAATTACATATTTTCAACTATAAGTACATATTTAAGTTTCACTAGAAAATTTCAGTAGCCGGTAAGAAAACTAATAAAATAAAAGCAAACTATTTAGCCTCAGTATTAACTTTTTTTATTAATTCTTCTTTGATAAAATAAATAATATATGTATATAAAAAAAAACGAAGTTTTTATTAAATTGCCATTTCATTTATTGCAAAAACAGTACAATAAAATTAAATTAGTTAATAATTCTACCAAAGCTAAATGAAAATAAAATAATTCATTAAATAATTAATACGGTGATATTTTTTTTAATATTCGCAATGTTTTTCATGCTATATATTTTTGTGAATTTTTTTGTTTTGTTTAAAGAATGGCTCATATTTTAACAAATGCTATACAAATCCAAGCTTAACACTGTATATGTACATAACTTAGAAGTATTCTGCCAAGTTGCATCCAAATGGCAAGATTTTTAATAAGCATTTCCAAAAAAAGTATGTATCCATCCCAATTTTATTATGATAATGTGCAAATTTGAAATGTCTGAAAATGCGCGTTGTTTTATACTAATTTTTTGCTGTCCTATGCATTTTTTCCATATAAAAAATGTTTGAAAATGCTTTATATGGAAAAAATGCACAGGACAGCAAAAAATTATTAAAAGAACAACCCAAATTTTTAGACATTTGAAATTTGCAAATTATCATAATAAAATTGGGATGCATACATACTTTTTTTGGAAATTCTTATTAAAAATCTTGCGATTTGGATAAAACTTGGCTGAATACTTCTAATTTATGTATACAGTGTGAAACTTAGATTTGTATAGTATTTGTTAAAATATGAGCCATCCTTTGAAAAAAAAACTGAGGAAAAATTTATAGCATAAAAAACATTGCGAATATTAAAAAAAAGCGTATACTCAAGGCACGAATACTTATCAATAGAAACAAATTCAGAAAACAAGATTCAACTAAGAACAATTCATTTGAAAAAACAAAAAAGTAAAAAGGCACCAACAAATAAGTTAATAATAATCTAACTTATTATTAATAACAATATATACATACAGCCCGCGATAAAAGATAGGACATCAAAATTTGTACCAGTTTTGACTACTTTTCTTTGCTTTTTTAAGGTTCATTAATTTTTTTTTTAAAGTTAAGCTCCTTAACTAACAAAACCAATATAGGTCCAAATTAGAGACTTTGTAGAAAAATTATAGAAATTGCATACATTTTTCGTCCCAATCTTAAGCATTCTAATTTTAATTTATAGAATAACTTCCACTTTATTATACTCGATTTTAATAAGCTATAAAATTGCATTATTCTAGAAATCAAAATTAAAATGCTTGGAATTGTGAAGAACAGTTTGTGGAATTTTTATAATTTTTGTACAAAGTCTCAAATTTGGACTTATATTGGTTTTGTTAGTTAAGGAGCTTAACTTTAACAAAAAATTAATGAACCTTAAAAAAGCAAAAAAAAAGTATATACACAAACAATTTACATCTATTGGGGAGGGCCCAGTGAATTAGTAAACTGGGCGAAAGCATGCGCACAAGCTTTCACCCCCTCCGCCAACACGGTGAAGGCCTCTGCCATTGTTGCAGTTACGGTAGCCATTCGCTCTGTGGCAGCAGCCATTCTGCATATTGCCTCAGCATTGGAGCGGTTGGCCTCCGCGTTGGTTGCAGCACTTTCAGCAAGCCTCTAAGAAAATAAAAGTTTTATTAATAATTCAATACAAATACAGTCTTGAAAAAAATACCTTTTCTGATTCGGCCTGTGCCTCGGCAATTCTTAAAAATTTCGCCTTTGTTGGCGATTCTTCCGCACGTTTCCGCTTAGCGGTTCTGCGCGGTGTTTGCCTCGGCGTTTTCGGAGTTTCGCACCGAATTTCCGACTCGCCATCCGACACCGTTAGTGGAGGAATTACCATGGTGTCTTCCTCCATGACTAAGCGGAAATTTTCATCCGCCGCCCCCAATGTTAATTGCAGTTCCTAAAAATAGTATAATGAATATTGCAATATGATTAGCATATTGGCATGTGCTTTTAATACGGTACAATTCAACTTACCTCTTCCATTGGAATATTCTCCTGGACATCCGGTTGCCCCTCCATAAAGCTGCTTCCCACTACAGCTATTACCCGCTTCTCCAATTCGTTCAAGGGAGGCTGTTGAAGCGGTATATTCCCCGTCAATGCTTGCTCCCTCTTACGATCACGAACTCGCGTTGATGTTCGACTTTTTAGGTCGCGCCAGACCTTTTGCAAAATAGAAACACACTTTCATACTTTACTATTCTTTGGTGTAGGCCGTTTTCGGAAATGCCTTACTGCAAAGCACCACTTCTTATACTTAAGTATATAATGATGTCTGATTTCAGCAAACATATTTTTGGAATAAGAGGTGCGATGTTTTGCAGTAATGCATTTCCGGAAATGCTCGTACTTTATCACTTATACTTACATTTTGCCATTACTCCACAGATTTGGCAGCCCCCCCAAGAGAATTCAATTTATCTGCCATCTCTGCCCACTTCTTGGTGTTCTCCAACTTGCCATGGAGCTTCTGGAACTTGCCGCTCGCCACATTCGGGTTTTCACCCAGAAAGTCAAGCATCGCGCTTAACTGCTCCCCCGATGCACGGCTCCTTTTCGTCGGCTGGATAGACATCCTGAAATGAAAGAAGTTCGAGTAAATTCCAATTAATAACTAAAATAACTAAATACTACCTTTTAAAATTGCAATACGTTGCTGGCGCTAAAAAATCCGTTTCCGCGGGAAGGAAATACGTTTTTTTTCTTATTCCTCTTTGTACTTTTCGCATATTTGACATTTATCTCGACTGAGATGCCACATTTCATCATTTTAAATAAAAAGGAATAATCAGCTGTTTTTCGCTGTTAAGCAAGAGTTAGAGAATCACACAATTGTTAGTGCAAACGGCAAAAGTTGTTATGTAAGCTAACAATTTTTGTATTGCTAAGAGTTATAGAATCGCACTACTGATGTAAACATTTGTGTTCATGTGATCTTCCGTCTTCCTCCAACTTATGACCTTATTAATGGTCTCTTTTTAACTAACGCAAAATTTGCAAATGTGTTAGTAAGATAAATGAGAATGTGTTAGTTTCCATCACATAATTCTTGTAGGGACGTTAATTAGTCTACTTCAATAGCAATCCGGTTTGCAGGATTTAGTACGGAGTGCAAAGGAACATACAAATTGTGTGTGTTTGGTGAAAAGTATCTGAGCTGAGCCTGCAACTAACAACCCATGTCCGTGTAACGCTGCCAAGTAGCTCTGTTACCCACTCTGGAAATCTCAAGCCAGCATGTTAAGCATGACTGTGTTTAGATAATGTGTGATGCACTTGTTTGAGGTGGATGTTGCGCGATGTTCGATAGGCAACTTGAAAGAAGTTCGTTCGATCAGTGGGGTAAGATAAACGTAGAAAATGTACAAAAGAGTTGTTTTTGCCACAAACTCTAGACCCGAAAGGCGATCGCCTATTTTATCAAGATTTATTGAAATAAGGTCAACTGAAGGTGTTAGGGGCGAGTGCGGCTTAAATTCTGGCATTTTTCTTTTGTTATTAGAAGTTCATTTGAATTCCGTTTGCCTTTACATAAACAGTTTAAACGGTGAATAGGCGAACTGTGCAAAAGATAAAGTTTAAACGTTTTAGTTAACGGAGTGAATCGAATTTATTTATAAAATAAGAACCCGCCAATTTGAGGTAAGCGCGATGCAAAAGTGTTTTCTTACATTCGTGTAAGCCAATCAGCCGGTTTCACCAGCAATTTAAATCGAAAAATTATTATTTTTTTATTCTCGTTCAATTTCAATATAATATTCAAAAGATTAAAATCACTTTTTTTCTTGAGTTGCTTTCGTGAAATTGGCTGTATGTATGATATTTGCCCTAAAATGAATGAGCATGGGAAGACATATATGAATATCATTAACATCTCTTTTGGGTGAACCACTGATCTCGAGTTAGGCGATTTTTCGTGTAAAGTAATTTCTCATGGTATTTCCACATAATACGTATTTTTATCTACTAATTAGCCGGATAATTTTAATAAAACAACATAATTGTCAGTGTAAAGTTATTTATTGACATTGTCGTCACTTCAAGTAATTTAACATAAAGTTCCACGGTTTTTGTAGAGAGACTAAAAAGCACGATAATTCAATCATGGGCAAATATCTCAGTAAAACACAAATATTAGTATGTGGAAGGGTAATCGGGGCACGTATTGGTTTCAGGTCCTTGCCCGCGGGAGGCTATCCTTAAGGACCTCGATTTCCGGCAAGAAGGGGTATATGTACGTACATGGATGTACAAAGTACTAGCCACATTCGATACAATTGCAGTGTCAACAAAAAAGGTATATAAGAAATCCACTCGACATACGTATGTACCAGTGAAAGTTGGAAGAGAGCGCGTGAAAGTCACTGGGCCCGCTATTGCAAAATAACTGAGCAACTAGTACTCACCGTCGTTTTCTCTCTCAACTCGCTGTGGCATAGCGAGTAGGCATACGTGAGCGGAAACTTGCCGGTTGGTGATCTTCTCGACATCCGTACCTCATAGCCTGGACTTAGGTCATTTTGCTTGTTTTTGTTTCATTTAGTACACACATCCGTGTAAAAATATTAATTTCTTTTGTACATTTGTTTCGCACTACCCACCTTTAACCTAGTTATACGTAAAGGGCCCCCGCTGGAGCGCACTCACAAACGCATTTATATATATAATTTTTTTTGTTGCAAATAATTTAGGATGTTGTTTTTAAACTAACTAATTCTCTTAAATTAATATTGTTATAGGGTGTGGAATCCGATTTTGATTTTTCATTCGAAGTCACTTACCTTTTTTTTTGTAGATATAGCTAAACTAGCATTTTATCTGATTAAGTTTGTTTTTGTTAGCATTTTTTGAAGACAATGCAGAATGTTGGAAACTTTCTTTGGATTTTTTTTTTGCTACACTGAATTAAGCATTTTTTTTTTGCAAAAATTCTTACAACACTCTTAGTACGCCCTAGACTCTAGTTTTATTCCCGCACTTCACATCCTTTTTCTTTGATTCTTCCACTACTTCTCAATTACCTCTTGTCAATCACTGTTGGTTTTTTTTACTGTTGCTTTATAACTGGATGATAGATTATTTGAGATTCTATTTTTTTATTAAATATTTTATAATCGAATTCAATCGCTTTTGATTCTCACCTGAAATTTTTTTTTTATCATTGAATTGTATCATTCTTTTTTTTTTTTTTTGATTGAACAACTCTTTAATCTCACTTTAACCTTTTTTTCTTTAGGGATTCATTCCTTTTCTTTCTCGCGTACACTTTCGTTCACTATTCAATATTGCTTTCTTGATCCGCGGCTTTTTTTGCTAAAGGTTGAATTATTTGATTAATTAAATTTCGCACATGAAGGATTTATTTATTTTTTTTTGCTTGAAACATAATTTCGCGGACTAGCTAAGGTCATCCGTCGAGTTTAACAGACCGCGTGGTACTGGGCAGAGCTTCACTTGTTGCCCACAGCTTCGAATGAGCGCTCCAGCCACATATCAGACTTGGGGTCTTCCAGTTAGATTCTAAGATCCACTCGTATAATGAGTATGTGTATGTATTTTCTAGGGGTCAATTCTTTCCCACAGCCTTTCCAGCTTCCCGGTGTCGATGGTACCAACGCGGAGCGAGAAATTAGGTGAGAGATTTACATGTTTACATATACATATAAATACGTACTTACATATGCAAACATAAATATTACCTTTTTTTTGCAAATACGTAGTTATTGATTTTTGTCTCTTTTGCATGAATGTATCTACGCATATGTTCGTATGCGTAGATACTCATATGCATGATATTAACCCTTGCAATGGTTTAGAAGTTTTCGTTAATGAAACAAAAAGGAGGAATAATTAAGAATTATAAACATAATTATAGATAGTTTTTTTTTTTTGATTTAATAACAAAAAAAGGAGGGAAAGAATTGGAAGAAGAAAAGGATTGTAAGAGGAGGAGAACTAGCAGACCGTAGAAATAAGATTTAGGGATTTGTTTGTGGGAAGTAAAGTAAAGCTAAATGATATAAATGTATAGAAAAAAAAAACAACATTAGTGAGTAAGAGATTTGAATTAATGAACTAAATAAATGGAAATCAGTTCGGTGTTAATTGAAGTTACAGTCTTTCAGTTAGTAGGTCATAGTGGTATGTAAGTTTACCATGGCTTGCTAGAACTCTATGGTTGGTGTAAGAGGGGTAGCTCTCCAGGAGCAATGGTGCAACACAGGTGAACTATCTCGCTGCTGGGACTAGCTGGACGGACGTCGGACATGACTTGACCAGTCGACGTACGGACTAACGTCAGTATTGGGAGTTCTACTAAAGTATGTGGAGTCGAAGTAGAGCTCATGGCTGTTTGGTGTTCAAACAGAGGGGGAGGGCTGACTCCAAGCTGACCGGACGGTTTCTCCTACTTTTCACCTTTCTTATTGTAACAGGCATGAACCCTTATATATTTTTTTATTGTGTAGCAGTGAGCGACGACGAGCTTAGCCCGGGCTTCCAGCATGCCTGGCGCGCCACGACTTCCCATCCACGACTTCAGGCTTCCACAACAAAAATGGCGCCCAACGGTAATAATCCAACACTTTTAGTTTTTCTCGTAATCACTTCAAAACTTTATCTGTTCACGTTTTCTATATCTGGTTATTTCTGCTTTCTTCCTATCTTTCCATGCTTTCTAGTTTCCTTAGTAGTATATTTATGCCTATGCTAGAAGCGCTGCTGCTCCGGTTCCAGAACCGGCATAAGGTTTGCTGCTGCTCCGGTTGCTCAATCGGCGCAAGCTTTGCTGCTCCGCCAAAAGACGTCGCCGATCGAAATCCAAGTTCAGAACTCTGATAAAAGCGGCAAGATGTCGCTGATGATAAATCCGAGTCCAGCACTGGAACCGATCACAGGGTGTACCGCTGATGGAAATCCGAGATATCCGATACAAGGCGGTTTATATATCTAAAATTGGTAAAGTGTGTTGGTATGCAGCCAGAAATATATACATGTACAAACGTACATACCCAGAAGAAATTTTAAGCATAAGAAATCGCTGTTGGTGGCGTACCTTAATCATGCACTTGTACTACTGCTGTATGCATATGGCTGTATTAATGTTTCAAACATACAAAAATGGATTAATGGAACAGTATTAAAGCATTCTTACAAGATATGTATCCCCACATGTAAATGCTACTTGTTTGTATGTCCCCGTATATTTAAATGTATCAGAAAAAATGCCTATCTTGTAAAAGCCCGTTTATGCTGAAAATAGTATCGCACAACAAGTCTGTTCACAAAAATTTTTGTACAAGACTGAAAATATTACAAAAATTCCACTTCAAATGTATCAAGAAATGTACTTAAAACAACGACAACGTACATTCCCTTGCATTTCGCTGGAATTTGAATTTATTCGTGGAAATTCATGACATGAATTGTTCACACTAAGTCACTAGGAGTGTACTCGCACGCCCAACTATCTAAAGTTTTAGAAAACTTTTACTGGTTTTGCGTTCTCGTACCCAAAAAACTTGCAAAGTAGGGGAAATCGAGAGAGCAAAATGTGAAAGAGAGCTTCAAATTTCTGCTGGAAAAAATGTTCCCCGCTAAAACTTGCAAGTAAGAAAATAAGCTGATCACAAACACATGTTTGTAAATAAACAAAAGAAAATATGGCCTTTTTGAGTTATTTATTGCAAATTTTATTATTAATGCTAGTATACAACGAAAAAGTGAGTAAATTTAATATGCACAACGTTTGTTGTGTTTATTTTTCGCTAATTTGCTATTAATCTCCAGTTTATTTACTTTAGTGTGTGCTGACTATGTTGCCGTATGACATTTTTCGTTTGTACCATAATTTACCTTTAAATAAACCAAAATAGATTGAGATGCAGCATGCTGAAATGTTGTTTTGCTGAAGTTTTCGGTTTTGGTATGTTGATTGTTGAAATGAAAATTTTATAATTTAAAAGCTACATTTGTAGCTATATCTATTACATTGTTTTTGGATCAATGTAGGTTGTTTGGAAGATATACTCTTGTTTTTGAATGCGTCACCATGTGATATCACAAATAATTATGAGAAAAATAACTTATTCATTCCGATATAGTTAATTTGTATTTTAAAAAGGTTTTTCTTATCGAAAACTATTCAATTGTGTAAAATGCCAAATCGCGGGAAAACGTACCAAACAGAAAATAAATTGCCAAATTAATCACCAGTGGCAACTGTGCAAGTGATCAGTTGTTTCGAAGGTTGCAAGTTTTTGCAAATTTTGCGTTCTCGTACTTCTGTTGATATTTCGTCTCTTTGAGAGCGAATGCTGCTAGCTTCTCAGAACTTTTGCTGCTGGAGAATTTTGTCCTCTCAATACGAGTACACACCTACTCACATAGCAAGCATTCTTCACGAATGCATACAACCGATTTCTACTGCGTATGTATATATATATGTAGATGCTCCACCCCTAGAAAAGTGTGTTAATAATGTTCACATATGTAGTTAATTATCAAATATTTAATATACATATATATATACATATATATGAATGGAGAGGTCTGATGTGTTGATGATAACAAATAAAATTTAATTTGAAATGAAATAAATTATAATTATTTATTATTTTGATAATAAGAATTTTTAACATAAATGTCTGCAATTATATGAATTATAGCTTTGCTGTTGATTATAATTATAGCTAATGTTTTTTCATAAATCCATATATGCTCCAACGTCAGAAATTCATAGTATGTTTATATACGATAGAAATTCGTAAAGTATGCTGACATACATATGTATATACGTATATATATATATGTTCTACAGTTGGAAATATGTGTTACAAATTATACGTTAGAAATACAGATGCTCCACCGCTATAAAAGTGTTTAAGAATGCTCACATGGGTAATTGCTAAGTATTTAATATGTATGTATATATATATATATGAATGGAAAGGTCTGATGATGTTGATGATGTGAACAAATAAAATTTAATTTGAAATAAAAGAAAGTTGTATAATTACTTATTTATTTTCATAATAAGAATTTTAAACATAAATGTCCGCAGTTATATGAATTATAGCTTTGCTGTTTATTATAGTTATATTTATTGTTTTTTCCTTAATACTTTATTAATTGTTTAGGAGGCTATAAGTTTCCCAAGCTATCGAAATAATCAATCTCATTATCGTTTTCCAGTATTTGAACTATCCAAATTTATTATTACACATTCTCTCTTAAATGGTTTACGTGGTAAAGTGTCACACATGAACACCCCTGTAAAATTTGGAATAAATTTTGAATACTTCTTCAAGTGTACATCAGTAAGAGGTCTTCTACGTAGCTTCATTAAGAGGTTTTTGATATGGTTTTAAATATAATCCGAATCCCTTTTTATAAGGCTTTAAGAATATGTCTTTTCCCATTGAAATAGCTTCCATTGTATTATTATGACGTTCCGCCTCCAATAACTGCTCCTTTCCAGTTTTTATAGCATTGATTGTTTTAATAATTCCTGCTGTACCGCCAGATAGACTTCCAAGTGCACCTAATGCTACGAATAAAGGCGCTAATGGGAGAAATCCTCCAGATTTAGGTAATGATATTACACGTGGTGTTTTTATTATAGATTTTTTTTCCTCTGAAAATATTATTTACAACCGTTCGTGATGTTTTTATGGCATCTTTAAGTCATCACTTTTCTTTAAATTTTGTTTAGCACTTTTTAAGGCATGATTGAAGAGTTGATAACCAGTTTTTCCTCCCACTTTTTTAGTTTTACTATAAGCGTTCTCCATACCGAATTTCGTTTTTGTCTTCATTATATTTATAACTAACCAAGCATTTGTTTTCTCATTAAGATTGATATCCTTCGCTTTAACTCTTCCCCAAGCCTTCTCAATTAATTTTTTATCAGCAATATGTCGGTTATCTAAATCTTTATTATATAAACAGGATATATCATGTTCTCTACAAGCAGTGTCTAGTAGATTAATCCCTCGATCTCCTCTTACTTAAAGTTTCCGTAGTTTCGTTCCAGGTCCACAAAATTGACAACTAGGCAATGAAGTTCAATAGGAAGCTTATTAATTATATTATTTATAAAACCTTTTCCAACAAATAACGATTTACGAATAAACCTTTTTTCATAAATAACTCTCATATATATTAATAAAAATGTTGTGTTCGTATGTCGCGGCCGTCAAAACTCGAGAACGGCTCAACTGATTTGAATATTTTTTTTTTGTATTGTTCGGTATAATACCAGAACCAATGATATCGCAAAAAATTGGAGGGTTGCCACCTATTTGAAAATATTTAACTCAATTATATTGATAAAATAAATAAATTATTACAACATGGGTATCAAATTAAAGAGGTTTAAGAAAGAAAACTGCTGGAAATATTTTTGACGAGGGTTGCCACCTATTTGAAACAACACATGATCAAAATATTTTTTTACATGGAAAAAAATCCGCAACACCGTCGATAAAAAAAATTCTAAAAAATCAACGGTAATTTTTAGCGACTTGAAACTTGCACTTTATTATACTAAAATTGAATGGGCTACAACCTGCATACCCGAAAATTTTCTAAATATTCTAATTAAAAATTTTGAAATTTTGATGACAATTTTTTGAAGTTTGATTAATTTTTTTGCAATTTGTGCAAGCTTTGCAACTTTTGTTATTGTGGTTTCTGATATAGATTGAATTATATTTTAAATGAAAATTATTAAAAATAAATAAATAAACATAATTTGCAAGCAATATCGCTTTGAATTTCGTTGCTAATTAGTTGCACGCATCTGTTGTGTTCGTTTGTCACGGTCATCAAAACTCGAGAACCGCTGAAC